>NC_081558.1:34367268-34429768 GCF_022355385.1 Mustela nigripes | reverse complement strand
TTCCCATCTGGAATGGAGCTTTGGAGCCAGCATTGTTCTCCAGCTGATGTCCAAGATAGTCTGTAACTTGACTTTGGACTTAGTTGTCCTTGGTATATTCGTAACTTTCACCATTAATTCTAAAAGTCTGTGTTTGTATTTGTATTGACACAAATGGGGAGGATTTGTTGGAATGATGAAACGATGGGGAGTATTTTTCACACGGTTGACAGTTACTTATTTTCCATACGAAAACGATTCTTTCTAGTTTTCTCTCTTCTTCTTCTAACTCCAGAGTGTAAAATGAAGTGAAAATAGATTACCCTCTTGCTACAAAAACAAGACAATTTCATGGGATACAACAGTCATTCAGCTGACAGTTTGATGTCGTATATTTTTCACTTCATTTGTCCCAATGTGGGAAAAACCAAGTTAAAATATTCCCATGTCCAATGATCAACCCAAGACCAAATCCTGCCTACAGGACACCATTCCAGAGAAACCCTTCATGGCATCTTCAGAAAAGACCTTCAAAATTCAGTAAACTCCTCACGGTGTGACTCAGTGAACAAATTCCTCTTCCAACCAAGGATTATTTGCTTCTAGAGCTTTCCACCCAGGCTCTTCAGAGAAGCTGCACACTATAGAATGGAAAGCTCCTAACTAATTTTCAAAAGCCTGCACAATGACATCATAAATTTCCATAGTTTCAGTAGCCATAAAAATAGGCTTTGCACAGAGAGTCCAGGGTCCAGATAACCTTAACAGAGATCAAGCCAATCACAGAAGTAAATCAAAATATTTAGCTGGATTAAGAAATATCAATACACAGATATGCCCTCTTCTCTTTTCTTCAAAGAATCTTCCCATATCTCTACATGGGAGGTGGGCAGGCAGGATATGTTTTTCAAAAGGCAAAGCAAACATTATTTTTAAAACTTGTTTTACTTGCTTTTGGTTATCTTCTATGCAATAACACTGTTTCTTGGCTTCGCTTCCTTCTCTTCATTTTGGTTTTCAAAATTGTCCTTTATTTGCTACCATTTCCTCCCTATTTTATGAGAGCATTACATACGTCATTTAAAATCTCAGATTAATTTAGCAATCTCAAGAATTTTGAGGATGCTCAGTGCCCACAACGCACAGCGTTGGTGAATCTGTGGCCTCACGACTGTGATACAAACAGTCCTGTGATTCCCCAGGAAGTAAAGAGCATTGCTGAGAGAGAAGGGAGGTAGCCCTGGGAGCTAATCTAAGCATTCATTGAGGTTCTTAAATGTGAGCTCTCATTGCAGGCTCCAGATTCCCCCCGGAATGAAATTACATTGAACATTAAACATTTTTCAAAGTTCACCTTCCAATTTAGAGAAGAAGAAGAAAATTGCTTTGGCAATGCAGATGTCTATTAGTATACACATCAAGAATAATAGGGACACGTCTTAAAGAGAGAGAGAGGGAGCTTTTTTAAAAAGTATGTAGAAAACAGGTCCCAGAGAAGTAATTTTTCAATTTCCTTGATTTGTTTAGTGGGAAATTGCTCTCCAATTTATTATAATTTGAAAAGACAATGAATTCTTCATTTGGAATTAATATAAAAATGACTGAAAGGCATCTTGCTTGCCTCACAATTTACAACCTGTTTGGATAAAGCATTTTGAGTCATGGATCACTGTTAAAACCCAAGACTTAGTGAAGGCTGGTAATGCTTTCCATATGGTTTTCCCTAAATGATAATTATAGCTCATTCTGAGCTACAAATTATATACACTAAAAATGTTAATTTAATTTAGGGTTACTGACTAGATTTTTTTTTTTCTAAAAGCAGGTGTAACAGGAATTACATTGTCTCAATATGAGCAGTAATGCTAGACATGATGAATTGATGTAACCAGATTATTCCTGAATTTGACTTGATTTTGTGGAATCTGCTTGCAAATATCCAGCCTGGTGTGCATTCTCCATGATTTGTCCTGAATGGATTAAACACTAATGAGGAGAATCAAAACAAATGCTTCTCCTGGACTCTCCAGCAAGGCCGTTAGACATGACCTATCAAAGACAGAAAAGAAGAGGATGCAGTGGAAAAGCCTTCTCCATGTGACTCCTTGGTATTTCATCATCAATCAGCATGAAGTCCAAAACATCACTAAGTATTGAAGTTGAAATTAACTGCAACCTCTGACGGAAAAGTACTTACTTAGAATCTTTCAGTTAGTTTCTGTAATGAAATATGGCAATGAATTAGCCATGATGGTCTGGAGAAAGGTGCTTAATAAGAAAAACTGATCATAGTTAGAAGCCACGTTCTTCTCGTGTTTATTTGAGTGACTCCTCCTCTTCCTTTCCCCCTCTGCCCCCTAAAGCTGTCTTTTCGTGAAGCCATCATGGCAGACAGCAGAAACAAATCGTCTGGAAGAGCTTTAATTAGACTTAAAATTTGCAAGGTGTCAGGAGACTTTGTAATCGTTAAAGTCCAGAGGCTCTCACAAATTAGTATTCAGGGGCACCTGGGTGTCTCTGTGGGTTAAGGGTCTGCCTTTGGCTCAGGTCATGATCCTGGAGTCCCAGGATTAAGCCCCACGTTGGGATTCCTGCTCCTTCTCTCTCTACCCCTACCCTGCTCCTTCTCTGTCTCTGTCTCTCTCTCTTTCACTCTCTTTCTCAAATAAATAAATAAAATATTTTTTTAATCAATATTGAGAAGGGAGGCAGAGTGTCCAAGGTTAGGGACTGAGGTTCTGCAGCCACACTACTTGGGTTGAGAACTGGCTCCCCACACTTACTCCTGAGACCTTGAGGAAGTCACTTGGTATGAGCCTCAGTTTCTTCATCTGTCAAATGGGTATAATACTAATAAAACTTATGTCATGGGTAGGTATTATGACATCAAAAAAAGCTAGATTAGAATAGATTCTGATACATAGAAATAATCTCTAAATGTTCACTGCCTTAGGGTAGGAAAAAAATAGAATGTGTTTTTAAAATGTAGGTCTCTGGATCTCCACCTTGAGGGATTCCAACTCATTAAATGCTATTCAGAGCCCGGATATCTGCATTTTGACCCCCCATCCCAGGTTGTCCTGGACCACACTTCAAGTGGCACTGTCTTGACCCAACCCTGTTATTTGGAAGATAAGAAAAATGAGTTCTAGAAGGTGAAATGCTAGTGTCAAGGTCACACAGCTAGATGGTAATCCACCCAGTGGAGATCTCAAGCCCCTCATCTTCCATTCTTACAAGGTCTCCATCAGAGCTGCCTCCATTTACTAAGCCTTTAGTAGGAAGTTCTTAACCAGAAGGCCGCATCAAACACCTAAAGAGCCTTTCCAGATACTCAACTCAAAGGCCCAGCCGAGACCTGCAGAAACTGATGACAAGTGGCAGATCTCCGACCTGAACCCAGTGCTGCCTGATAGTTTCACAGTACCAGGTGGTAACCTTGGATTAACTTTTCATACTCATTTTCGTCTAGAGTCGAGGGCACATACTTTAACTCAGATTTGAGTCATTTTTCTTTCCTAACCATACTGCTGGAGCTTGGTACTATAATAGACACAAATTATTAAACTGTAAATATATTTTCCCTTTCTTTTCCCTTCACTCAGTGGGAAACTGGCATTGGCCACTGCCCAGGCAAAACATTTTGCCTCTTCTCTGTCTCCTACGGCCTTTAACAGATAGACTGGGATCATCCAGTGGTTCTCAGCTGGGGATGTTTTGGCCACCCAGGGGACAGTTTGCAATGTCTGAAGACATTTTGGACTGTAACATGTGGAGGGAAATGTTTCTGGCATCTAGAAGGTGGAGGCCAGGAATGGGGCTAAATATCCTGTAATACACAGGACATCCCCTATAACAAAATATTATATGGACCCAAATGCCATTGATAACTCAAGCTAGTCAGAAGAAAGAAGGACTCAGAAAAGGCATTTGTGTCAGAAAGCCTTGAAAGCCACTTCTTTTTTTTTTTTTTAATATTTGTTGTGTTATGTTATTCACCATACAATACATCATTAGTTTTTGATGTGGTGTTCCAAGATTCATTGTTTACTGATAACACCCAGTGCTCCATGCAATACCTGCCCTCCTTAATACCCACCACCAGGCTTATCCATCCCCACACCCTGCCCCATCTCTAAAACCCTCAGTTTGTTTCTCAGAGTCCACAGTCTTTCATATTTCATCTCCCACTCAAATTCCCCCATTCACTTTTCCTTTCCTTCTCCTAATATCTTCCATGTTATTCCTATGTTCCACAAGTAAGTGAGAGCATATTATTATTAACTTTCTCTGCTTGACTTACTTCACTCGGCATAATCTCCTCCAGTCCCATCCATGTTGATGCAAAAGTTGGGTATTCACCCTTTCTGATGGCTGAGTAATATTCCATTGTATATATGGACCACATCTTCTTTATCCATTCAGCTGTTGAAAGACATCTCAGCTCTTTCCACAATATGGTTATTGTGGACGTTGCTGCTGTGAACATTGGGGTACAGGTGGCCCTTCTTTTCACTACATCTGTATCCTTGGGGTAAATACCCAGTAGTAAAATTACCGGGTCATAGGGTAGCTCTATTTTTAATTTTCTGAGGAATCTCCACACTATTCTCCAAAGTGGCTGCACCAACTTGCATTCCCACCAACAGCATAAGAAAGTTCCCCTTTCTCCACATCCTCTCCAATATTTGTTGTTTCCTGTCTCGTTAATCTTTGCCATTCTAACTGGTGTGAGGTAGTAACTGAGAGCCACTTCTAGAGGGAATAAAAATGCATGTGGAAAAAGAAGGAATAAGAGAAGAGTGGGGCCTACCATTCGGAAACATTGAAGAGTGTCTAAAGAGAATACGGAGTGGCAAGGGGAAAGAGACTTCGGGTGGCTTCAAGGTGTGAGAGAGTTAGAAACTGAGAGGAAATGGTGCTTTGGGTTAAGAATTAAATCTTTTCTAATGTCCCTCAAGAGAAGCAAGTTAAGATTAGAATGTCTTTCACATTTGATATCCTTAAATTTGAGGCTGCTCCAAGATTGGGCCCACGGATGGCTACCTTATATTATGATTATAGAAGAGTCCTTAGAATTAGAACCCCTTCCTAAAGTTGATAAAACCAATCTTAAAGCATCAAAATAATTCTGCTTTTTCCTTATTGAAGCCTTAGGTCAATATCCTATACAAATACATATACCATAAACAGTCCAAATGCTTTCCGGGAGGAGAAAGAGCAGGAAGGTGGCAGAAGTCAATCCAAAGACCCAGAAAGCCCTAGTAACAACTTTATGCTTTGGCTTTTCCCATTGTTTGGTCATTAACTAACCACACTGACTAAAGGCCATTAACTATCTTGTTGACTCCAGAAAACCAACTAGCCATATAGTTTATCGGTAAAACCCTTAGGCTGACGGGGACAGAATTTTCTGTAAATAAAGCCTGTGGGAAAGAATACCCCCTCCATAGATGGTTATGATAATGGCCCCAAGTGAATCATGCCTCCTTGTCCATGCATCTCTGCAATAGGATATTGTGATTCCTCCCTACCCCGTACAATCTGTGCTAGTCTGGGGACTTCTACTGACCAATCAAATGTGGCCGACGTGATGTACAAACTCTGAGTCTCTGCCATAAGAGACTTTGCAGATTCAGTTCCTACCATCTGAGAACCTTGAGACCTCCATGCTGTGGAGAAGCCCTATCCAGCCTGTTGGAGCATGGCGGGGGCAGTAGAGGTGGGGGCTGTAGTGAAGAGTTGAGACACCTTACCCATAGCAGCGGCCACCAACCACCCACCATGTACATGAAGTGCTCTAGACCTTTCAGCCCCAGTCAGTCTGTCACATATCTACTGCAGCTACATGAGCAACCTTGTCCATGCAGGCAAGACCAGTGAAAGAGCTACCTCAGTTGCCACTCCTCCTAGTTGGAAGAAATAGTCATTGCTGTTTGGGGATGATTTGTTGCTCAGAAATAAGTACCTGAAGATTCCCCCAAAGACCCCAGGATCAAACTTGCTTTAGGCAAAGGTGGCTTGCTCTAGAAGCGGAAGTAACTGTGTCCACTGCCCTCCATTGTGTTTCTGCTTCTTCCGGGCCCACAACAGCTCAGTGTGGATCCCAGTCTCGCCCTAAGCACTTTCCACTTTCTTGTTATGTATGTTCTCCCCTCTTGTAGCACCTTCTGTCCTCCCACAGACACCTCCAAGATGCCAGGGCCCCTAACAGGGTAGCTTATCCCCACCAGCCTTCTATCAGGTGGGTAGCTTATCCCCACCAGCCTTCTATCAGGTGGGGCTCCTCCTTTTTCCTGCCCACAGAGACGTTTCTTCCCTAAATATCCTGCTCCTGCCTCACTGTTACAGGGAAAATGGTCCAGATCTATCGAGCTACTAAGGTGTGAATGACTGATGGAATGTTCTCACAATCATTACTATTAGAATGCTATATACCTCAGACATACGCCACCTCTAACCTCCCACTGACTGGATAAGGGGGATGCATGAGGAAAAAGAATGACTTTCCCAAGGTCATGGAGCTAGTAACGATAGAGCTTAATATTTTCCGATTCTAAAGACAGCGCTTCTCTAGTATTTAACATTGCTGGGTCTATAGGGGTGACCTTGGATGCTTAATTTCGGAAACTGGGTCAGGAAGGAAATAGTTTGGAAAATGCCAGGCATTCGCTAGATGTCCAGTGGGCACTCATTGTCCATAAAACACTTTCCAAGCCATTGTGGGAGCTACATGTAAGAACCACCCAAGATTTATGAGCAAGTGGCTGCATGTTACTTGTTTTTCCCTGAAAGGTCCCTTTCCCAGTAGCACTGAAGAATAAACTAGGAGATAGAGTGAGCTGCTAGGGGGCTGTTTCTGTGTACCAGGTAAAAATAGGCAGACCTGAACTAAGGCAGGTTCGGAAGTCTAGATGTTGTATAGAGGTAAAATTCACAGAGTTGTAGTGACATTATGAGGTCTGGGATTTAAAACCTCTTCTCTCCGGTGACATATAATAATAAGCCTTTGCTGTGGATTAGTGAAGTGGGGCCAGGCTTTGGAATCAGACAGAAGTAGATTTGGATTCTAGTTCTATCCTTTTTAATAGCTGTATCTGTTTGGGCAGAACACTTGACCTTCTAAATCTCAATTTCCTCATATGTAAAGTGGAGCTGTGATAACGATACCAGTTCAGAGGCTGTTGTAAGTACTGAACATGACGATGTAGGCAGAGCACTGAGCATCATGCCTTGACTATCATAAATACCCAGTAAGTGATAGTTATTATTGTTGTTCTGCTTATATTTGAATGTTTTTGAATGTATTTGAATGTTTTTGCCACTTACAAGCTTTTATTTTATTTAAGATTTTATTTATTCATTTGAGAGAAAAAGAGAGAGAGAGAGCATGTGGTGGAGGAGGGGCGGAGGGAGAAGCAGACTCCCTGCTGAGCAGGGAGAACAATGTGGATCTCCTGGGATCATGACCTGAACTGAAGACAGATGCGTAACCTGCTGAGCTACCCAGGTGCCTTAAGCATTTTTTTTTTTAAAGTAAACTCTATCCTCCAATGTGGAGCATGAATTCACACCCCCATCTCAAGAGTCACATGCTCTGGGGTGCCTGAGTGGCTCAGTTGGTTAAGCATTCCACTGTTGATTTTGGCTCAGGTCATGATGTCATGGTCATGAGATCAAGCCTGATGTTGGGTTCCATGCTGAGTGTGGAGTCTGCTCGGGGTTCTCTCCCTCTCCCTCTGCCCCCTCCCCCCGCTCATCTCATGCTCTAAGGAAAAAAAAAAAATAGTGGCCTGCTTTACTGACCAGGCTGGCTAGGGCCCCCCCCACTCCTTGGTAAATTTCTAGGTGTCTGTGGTCCTCTTTGCTTTGCCTCCATTTGTGTGGTGACATTGGGGTATGTTTAAATGATTGGTCAAGCCCTGTGGGGGTCTTTGGAAAAACTATAAATACCATCATGGATGTCCCTAACTTGTACCCCTTTTGTATATTAACTTGACTATTTTAAGATGTCTCATTGAGTATACAGTGGTACCCTAGTGTACGACACATATTGTGATTTAAAGAACTCAATTATCTGAGAAACTTGGAACATCTCGATTCTGGATTTCATTCTGGAAATCTGCCTCGAGAAATAGCCGGTGTAACAAGGAAGGTAGCAAGCATATTCCCTCCAGCAGCAAACGTCTCTGAAATATCAACGTTTTGCCCTGTGTTTGAATTGAGTCATATGTCAGGAAAAACACATTGCATTCCTTTGCCATAAGACAAATGCCATATGTTAAGTTTATTTTTAAGTGGTGGATAAAAACAGGGAGACCATGTTCCAGTCTGAGAAAATATTGATGCCGTGGTGTCAGCAAGGCAGGTTATGGTAGAATTCATACCTGCAGATTACCAAATGAAAAATGAACCCACAGCCCCAGCCTGACATCTGTGTAAATGGGGCACGGGGACGGAGGGCTGTCTACCTTCCTTAATGTTCTTGGGATAAAGTAAATACTGAAGGGCTTGACGTCTTTCCTAAGCCTAACAAAGCTGGCACAGCTGGCGCCCAGATGCACTGCTGCGTGGGTGGAGGGTCCTAGGGGCTGGTCCTAGCAAAATTGAGAAGATGTTTTAGAGTTAGGGGACTTAGGGGAAATAGTGGAAAATGCCTGCTTTTCCCCAGGATTGTTCTTGAATGCAGTTGAGAAGTAGATGAGCAGTCGGAGTTTGGGGTGTCCCTTTGCGATCCCCTTTCTGGCCACCTTGCCAGCCCTTCCTTACTCCATAGCCCATCCTCTTCCATCTTGGTGGTCACAGTGTCACTTGATAAGGTCATCGAGACAGTTTGAAAGTGTCTCCTAAACCTAAAAATGCACACACGTCACGCTCAGCTCTTCGCCTTTTCCTGCCCGTGCCGACACTTACACACATCCTCATACCAACACCTGGACAAGGGGGTTGGTAGCATGTTTGTCGTGGCAAGCAGCTAGAAGCACCTTCAGTGGCCAGGAGGAGATGACATAAAGCGTGGTGTTCTTATATTGGTTCTGAGATTTCTCCTTTGTCACATGGGACCAATATCGGCAGCTTACATCATGGAGTTCCATGAGGATTCAGTAAGACCACTTCCTGGCAAATAATCAACAGACCATAAATCGTTGCTATGATTTTGACTCCTACGTGGAAGAGTAGTCAGCTGTTAAAAAGAGGGACCTATGCTCTTCTGTAACAACTGATAGTCAAGGGAGGGAATAGCAAGTGCCAAATGATGAGTCCTGTATATGCCATTTATATTTCTATTTTTATATTCATAACACCACCAACGGCCTTCCACAAGCACGCATGGCCAACTTTCAGCCCTTGTTTGGGCAAGCACATCAGCCAGGCAGTGGAACTGGAAAACAAAAATGTGCAGAAATTGCATGTATATATTTTTGAAAACCTCACAAAATGATGTCAGCCGTTTCTTTGGCTACATATATGTGTAGAAAACAGAAAACTGGGGTGCCTGGGTGGCTCAGTTAGTTGGACATCTGACTCTTGGTTTCAGGTCAGGTCATGATCTCATGGGTCATGGGCTCGAGGCCCGTGTCAGGCTCCACACTCAGCAGGGAGTCTGCTTCAAGGTAAAAATTCTCTCCCTCTGCCCCTCCCCTCACTCACACTCTGTCTCCCTCTCTCTACAATAAATAAATAAATCTTGAAAAAGAAAATAAAAACAGAAAACTGTCAGGAAAAGCACAGGTCAACCTCCTAAAGGAGTAAAGTACATAAAGTCTGGAGGGTTTTGTGTTTCTTTGATCTTGAAAACAAGGAGGCAGTATGGGTTGGGCTGGGTAGAAAGAACAATCTTGAGTCTTATCTACAAGAGCTTTCATTTTGCGTAGGAATAAATACTCACAGGTTACCCGTGCCATTAAAAATACTTCAAAGTAGAACGAGTAACGATGCCCAGGTGCTCACTTTTAACCAAGTTATGTGGACTTTTCTTGAGCAGACATGACCTGAATCTGACAACTATAGAGTAGGAGTGTGCTCAGAGACCTTCTGGAACATGACTTGTCTCCAGCTAAGGGAACCAAGGGTTTGGGGTGGGGGTGACTAGCTCAGGGTCATGGAGCAGAGGCAGGTGGGAGAGAGGAAGAGACAAGTGGCCCGCATCGGGGTGGGGCTAAGTCTTTGGGAAGAAACTGGCACAGTTGTAGATCAGGTAAGATTAAAAGCGCATGGGGCTCTGAAGAGGAAGGGATGAGTTGCAAAGGTGTTAGAAGTTTTGTAGCAGAGGTCCACAGAAATTAAAAATTGAGGGTGCAAGTTGCTTATGTTGCCCCCTTTCCATTTCTTCCCAGGAAGCTTCTGGGTGTGTCTGCTCACCCTCCAGGGCCTTCAGGTGTGTTAGTGCTGGTGCTAGCAAAAGGACAATTGAAAGATACTGTGAAAATCTAGACATCTTTACCTGGGGGCGGTTTGGAAAGAGTGGGAGGCACAGCAAGCCGTGACAACACTCCAGAGATAAGAGCAAAGGGGGAAGAGGACTTCACAAGGTCAGCAAAGGCAGAGAATGGAATTCACTTTGCACCATATTTCCAGAGACTTCAGTAAAAATTTAAATTGCTCTCGGTATTTTCTGGATGTCAGACTTGGTATTACGTTGAATGGCCAGTAGCCCATAGTCCAAGATCCTCAAGTTTGCACCCAAAAAATCACCATTGCTGCTGAAGACGGAGGCAGACAGCCAGCCCTCTGAAAAGTTAAGTCAATATTAGGAAGGGGACCCAGAGTCCTCAACCATCTTTAGTCCAAATCGTGCCCTTCAACCACCTGTAGGCTTTGCTCTCATCCCTTTGTTTCTCTGGCAAAGGTGACAAGGAAGTGATGGTTTTACAGAGCCCACAGATAAAACCGCTTTCTCTCCCAGTGGAATGGAAAAGGGATTTCATAATGGTACCAGCTGCCAGCTTGCCCGTCTTTCAACTCCCATCTCAATGAGCTTCTAAGACTTACAGCAGAATTAAAAATAAAAATGTACAGAAATAACATACATGTCATATCATGACCTGAAAAATAAAATGCATGGGCACATGTGTGCACACACACATACATACGGGGGCAGGGACAAGACACACATCCTTGGTTGGTGCTGGCAAAGTACCAGGGGGGGAGTTACGGAATTTCCTACATTTGGTGCCCTGTTAAAAGCAAGCTGAAGGTTTCCCTGTCTCGTTATAAGCATCGACCATAGAATCTTGGTCTACCTGCCCTTGGTTACCTCAGCCCCCCAAAATGGGCTTTATATGCGGCATTTTCCAGACCAGATGAGAATAAGCCTTGACATTCATTTGCCAGAGATTACCTGGGTGGCACCTTCTTAGAAGAATGGAAATGCTTTCCCTGAATCCCGCACACGTTGAACGAAGAATAAACAACCCTGTTGAAATCGTCCACATGACCTGGAATGCTAAAAGCCTTTGGTTTGCTTGCTGTAGCACAAAAATATGAGAAATATTTAATCTTTAAAAATACACAATGGTATCATAATTTTGCTGCAGGTTCAAAGAGAGCACAGTATAACTCAGTGTATTTAAAATGTAATGTCATTGTATATTTTCAAAATGCAAACAGCAGAGAGTTTGATGAATAGCTAAAGAGCACTAGACCGTATCTTATCCTTATAAAAGTGTCTCCCGTGAATGTTAACTGTATCTCTTAGAACATTCTTAATATGCTCCATAACTGAATGTATAGACAACAACTCTATAGAAATGTCTATCCCTACCTGGTGTGTGGTCTATGTCAATTTCATAGTGGAGGTTATATAAATTCTGGGTGCCCAGCCTTTTTCTTTTGAACAAGGAGACAAATCTGAAGGTTTACAATTTTTCAGATATCTTATATACCTTAAGCTTTTCAAAAATCTGTTTTTGACACAATATTCCTCTATCATTTTATTACCAGATTTTGTATAGTGTATCTTTACCTGTTTGAATTCGTGTCTAATGTCCAGTTGTGCATTTAAAACTCTATTAGTTTTATAATATAACATTGATAGGTGTTCTTGTAAAAAAGAATTTGTACAGTGTGCGTTTAATTGAGCTCCAAGTAACGAAGACATAAATATATGGGGATCTAGTCTCTCTTGCAGAGTCTAGAAGCAAGCCATAAAGCAGCACTATGCAACCGAACTTTCTGTAATGATGGGATGTTCTGTTATCCTTGTTATCCAGCTCAGTAGCCACTAGCCTCCACATGGAGCTGTCAAACACTTGAGATATAGCTAGTGGGGCTGAAGAACTAAAGTTTTTATTTTATGTCATTTTAATTAAATTAAAATATCCACATATGGCTCAAGGCTCCCAAAGTAGACAACAGAGCCCTAGTAGCTTGGTATGGAGAAGACTTGTGCTCTTACTGCCTATATTCTCCTGTTCATGGTCCAAGATGGCTGCTGAAGCCGCACCATGAATCCGTATCCCAGGCAGCAGAAAGGAACACGGGCAGAAAGGCTAGACCCTTTCCTTTTTAGGAGCCTTGCTACCTGTCCTACATAATAACGCTTTTAACTTCCAATTTGCCCAGAACATAGTCACGTGGCTACGCTGAGCCAAAAGGAGTCTAGGAAATGTTCTGCCTTGTTTTTTGACTGAGAAAGGGAATTGAGGGAAGACAATGGTCAGTCCTTGCCACAAAAATATATAAAGTCCATTATTCTCACCCATTGCTCCATCCCCAACCCAAATTCATTCGTAGTCCTTGAAGATAACTGCCTTTAATAACATTTTGTACAACCATCTGGCAAATTTATATATGCAAACACATAGACTTTTTTCCTAAACATTTTTCTCTTTTCATATATTCCTCTGCAAATTGGGTTTTGCGTTTTTACAACATGTCTTGGATGACTTTCGTTGATAGACTCTATACAGCTACATTGTTCTACTTCATCTAATATATAGTAAATTCTATGAAAACAAGAATTAGGCCTGCTGGTTCATCTTTGTGACTTACATATAGTAGACATTGGAAAAAATTCAGCAGCATAGTGTCTCATTTTATGAGTGTACCATAATATACATAACCCATTCTTTCTGCTAGCCCCCCAAAATAACAAACACCCCCTCCCAAGAAAAAAACTTTGTTTTGTTTCCTGAGAAGTTTAGATCACTAATTAAAGTAGCTGTAGCCCTACCCATCCCATTTTGTAATTGTCTCCCCCAGTCAACTGCAAAAATTGATTGTCTCCACTCTTGTGATTTGAGTCAGTTGTTGTAACAACTCAGAAATATGTGTCCATGTGTCTTTTCCTCCAGCCATGAAGCTATGTGGGAACTCAGAGCACCAGCTAAGGGAAAAGCCAGACCAGTTAAAAAGTCCCTCAGGAAGAGAATTGTGCGACTATAGACAGACTCTACAGCTGGAGAAAAGTGGTTATGGATGCTGCTTAGAATAGAAGTGTCGTGAATGGATGGCCTGGAAGGTTCTAACCATCCCCAGCTGCTCCCATCCCTGGGGGATCTTGGTGCAGAAAGTGTAGCTGAGGAAACAGAGACAAACAAGAAGAAAGCAACAGCTTTAGAATCAGAGAAACCAGGGTCGACCCCTTTCTAACTGTGTGACTCCAAGTAAGTTATGAAATGTCTCTGAGGCCCAGTTTCCTTGTCATTAGAAGGCCGATCGTGTCCGTTGCTTCCTAGCATTGTGAAAATTAAATGAAGTATCACACATTGCCTGGCACTTAGCAGTACTTGCACAATCAGAGCAGTACTTTGCACATATGGAAAATAACCCTGTGTTGCCAGAAGATTGGAATGGTTCCTGTAAGCCACTAGGTCAATGGACGGAGGGAGACTTCTACAACAGCAGAATTGCCCATCCGTATTGAGTCACTCAGACTGTAAGGGCCTAAAATTGAGCACGTATTCATTTCTCTAAAAAGAGAACAATAGTCCTTACTGAAATATATTCCAGACATACTTGGGCAGCTTCCTTACTAATAGATTTGGTCATTTTTGGTATCTGGATGACATAGGGACAGGTCTAAGAAAAAGGACAAGAGCAGTCCACTCGACCAGAAGCTCAAAATCCCAGATTCTAATTTAGAAATATCTCGAAGCAAGAGTTTTACATTGACTAAATGCAGTAGAAATACTTAGGGCTGTGACTTAAAAATGCAAGTTCCTGTGGTGCCTGGCTGGCTCAGGTGGAGGAGCATGCAACCCTTGATCTCAGGGTAATACGTGTGAACCCCACGTTGGGTGTAGAGATTACTTAAAAATGAAATCTTTTAATTACAAAAATAAGTAAATAATAAAATTTTTTTAAATGCAAGTTCCTGAGACCCAACTAAACATGCAGAATCAGAACGTGTGGGTGTGGGGTCTCCCATTTTAGCAAGCTTACCAGGTGATTTCTGTGCACAAGAAAATTTTAAAATGATTGTCCAAGGGGGGCTTATTTTAAATAACAATAACTAAAATAAATAACTGTATGATTTTCGGAACCTACCATGTAGAAGTGACATCGTTGACTGACACTAGAATACAGAGATACCCCTCTTCTCAAGGGGATGTAAAAAACCACAGTGTGATGAGCACAGAATAGAGATCAGTAGGAAGTCCAGAGAAATAGGGAGTAGGGGGTGGGTCACTCTACCAGACATTGCTAGAGAAGGTTTTAAAAAAGAAGTGATAGCCACTTGTGTTTATTGAGGCATGATATGTAGTAGCGAAACTGTAAAAGCAGCCCAAGTGTTCGTTGATAGAGGAATGGATAAAGAAGCAGTGATATAGATGGATATAGATATAGATATAGATATAGATTAGGGATATATACATATATATAATATTGGAATATAAAAAGATATTAGAATACATATAATGGAATATTACTTAACCATTAAAAAGAACTCTTGCCCCTTGCAACAACATAGATGGATCTAGAGTTTATAATACTAAGTGAAATAAATCAGTCAGAGAAAGACAAATACCCTATGATTTCACTCATATGCAGAATTTAAGAAACAAAACAAATGATCATGGAGGAAAGAGAGAGGAAGACCAAGAAACAGACAATTAACTATAGAGAATTAACTGATGGTTATCAACGGGGAGGTGAGTGGGAGATGTGTGAAGTGAATGATGGGAATTAAGGAGAACCCTTGTAGTGATGAGCACCAGGTGATGTAGGGAAGTGTTAATCATTGTGTTATACACCTGAAAGTAATATAATGCTGTGTGTTAACTATACTGGAATTTTAAAAAGAGAGATGATATCCGAGCTGGGCTTTGAAGGATGATTAGGAGTTCACCAAGTTGCTAAGATAGCATAATGCAAATTCTAAAGCAGTATCTCTCAGGCTTTATTGCATATAGGGATCACTTGAGGATCCTGTTAAACTGCAAGTTCTGTTTCAGTGAGTCTAGGGTGATGCTCCCAGGTGATGCTGATGATTCACAGAGCATGCTTTGTGTAGCAAAGCTCTGGAGGCATTGGGTATTACTGGGCATTAGACCAGGTTTCTGTTCTGTCTATATGGAGGAATGAACTACCTATTAGGCTGATGTTTATTGACTTCTCTTTGATGGAGTACCAGCTGACCCCCTGCTTTCTGCTCAGAAATGTATTAACCACCTTAAAGAAACAGATCCCTTAAGCATCCCACAGCACAGCCCATGTAAGAAGCAAATCAACTCAAGACACAGCACCGGCAATTCTAAGCATTTGGAAACCTGATCAGTAAATTTTAGTAGTTACTGCTTTTTTTGTTTTCCTATATTTTTTATCCTTCTTTCTTTCACCTTAGCCACAGATTTACATTTTTTTTTCTTTTATTCTATCCCCAAACGAAGGAACAACAAAACATAATCTTTCCCATACAAAGCCTTGGTACTCTTCAGGTCTTTCCTTTATGAGATACCTTAGTGCAACTGCCAGAGGTTGACTCTTGTTCTTTTGTTATCTCCTAAGAAATATCTTTCTGTCACTGTAGTTGTAACCTCTTCTTTGGGACTCAAACTGTCCTTTCAACAGAAAGCAGAGTGTTGAACAGGGATTGCCAGCCCAAACTTTGGGAGTGGACAATCCGAGATTAAAACTGGGGCTCTGGCACTAACTGTGTCACCTTATACAAATGACTTAACCTCTGTGAGCCTCTCTGTCTTCACATGTAAACTGGAGATAACGAGCACCCATTTCATAGTGTTTGAAAGGCTTCAATAAGCAATCCGAAGTAAAGAACATAGTACCTGGTTCATGATATGTATTACCTCCAAAAGGTAGCTACAAAATCATCATACGCACCCACCCTACTCTAATAACCTCCGCCCCCCCTTCCATTTCAGTTTCAATCCCTGTGCTACCCGACACCCACCCTCACCATTGTTTTTTGCCTGAAGCCAACTCCTGCTTGTGTATTTCTTCTAAAGGACCCAATCTTGTTTGCACAGAAAAACAAATACACCCACACAAACCACATGTTTGCTATCTCACCATGTTTCATTATAAGCCTCCAGGACAATCACAGCAGGCAAGAGGAAAGGCAGCCTAGGGAGAAAATGTACTTGGGCACACTTGCCAAGGGAAGGTGTGGCCATGACAACCCAGGTACACACAGGGTATAACTGAGATTTTTCTGTTTGGGGTTTGGCTTTCTTAATGACTGATCATATCTAATCTGCCTCCTATGTTTGAAGTAATAACTACTGTTCTCTGTCCTGTAGTACAATAGTAAAATTATGTGATACCACCTTAACCGCAGCCATTCCAACCTTCAGAAAGGCTCACCGCTTATTCCAAGATGGACAGAGGCTGCTGGAGTTCTGTCTGGAAACACTGAAGTAATTAACCAACTTGTTTTGATATCAGTGAACTCTTTCGCCACATACCTCTGCCAGCATCCAGGATCATATCAAAAGACTTTATAGAGTGCACATATCAGAAAGAAGGGTTGTTTCTTTGTCTGTCTTATTGTCCTTTGTCCTGAAACAGACTAGAAAGGGAGGTAGTGGATGGTGAAGAGGGGAGGGAAGACTGACCTCCAGCTACTTTTCTTGCTCATATTGATCTAGGGGAGCTGAACTTTATTCCCAAGGCTGCTGCTTCTCAAACTTACAAAGATTTATTGATTCATTTAAAAAAAGTATTTCCTCAGTGTCTCCTATTCATGTGAATGAGGTCCACTGGGGATACACTGATCCCAGGACAGCTCCCAGATTTCCCTGTGGCAAAGGTCCAGGGGCGGCATCTGGCTGGAAAGGCGGGCAGGAGAGGGAGGAGGGGCTGTGGTACCTTCCGTGGAGCTACGTTATGTACAGCAGGGGTGTGGCTTCCTCTTTAGCGACTTAGTGATTTGGGGTGGATTGGGGTGAAGGTCCTACCCCAGGGACCTCAGGAAGGCCTGAAGCTACCCTTTTGCTCTGCCACTGAATATTCAACGAAATAAACACGATGCCTCCCCGCAAGAGAATTATAATCTGGGGGTGGGAGAAACAAATACTAAATGAGGAAGCAAACAGAACATTTGACAAAGGGAATGGCCAGGAGTGCCATGGAGGAGATGAGTAAAATAGTGTGACGGAGAATAATGAGGAACACCAGGGAAGGTGACGTTTAAGGAGATACTTGAAAATAAGGAGTCATGGGGCGCCTGGGTGGCTCAGTGGGTTGAGCCTCTGCCTTCGGCTCAGGTCATGATCTCAGGGTCCTGGCATCGAGCCCCACACTGGGCTTTCTGCTCAGCGGCCAGCCTGCTTCCCTCTGCCTCTCTACCTACTTATGATCTTTGTCAAGTAGATAAATACAATCTTTAAAAAAAAGAAAATGAGGAGTCAGACCTAGAACAAGGAAGCAGGGGTGTCAGCGGGTATGCAGAACAGCACACAGAGCTAGAGGTGGGAGCCGAAAGGCAGTGGAGGACAGCGTTCCCACCAGAGGGGAGTAACCCAAGATGAGATCAGGGTGGAGACAGTGGCGGGTCCCACAGACTCCATGCTGAGGGGTTGTATTCTTTTTTTTTTTTTTTTTTTTTTTTTTTTTTAGATTTTATTTATTTATTTGACAGACAGAAATCGTAAGTAGGCAGAGAGGCAGGCAGAGAGAGAGAGGAGGAAGCAGGCTCCCTGCTGAGCAGAGAGCCTGATGCCGGGCTCGATCCTAGGACTCTGGGATCACGACCCGAGCCTAAGGCAGCGGCTTAACCACTGAGCCACCCAGGCGCCCCTGAGGGGTTGTATTCTATATCAAATGCCGTGGAAAGCTATCAAAGGGTTTTAAAAACGGAAACTCATACCCCCACACCCTTACTGATGGGTTGATTGATTGGTTGTAATCTTATTTGGCTTTTGTTTAAGATTTTATTTATTTATTCATCAGAGAGAGAGAGCGTGCACAAGCAGAGAGAGCAGCAGACTCTCCCATGAGCGGGGAGCATGATACGGGACTCAATCCCAGGACCCTAAGATCATGACCTGAGCCAAAATCAGACGCTTATCCGACAGAGCCACCCAGGCGCCCACGTTGTAATCTTATTTGGAAGATCAATATTTAAAATGATTAAAGGGGGTCTTCTTTGACTGGAGGGAGAATAACACCCCAGAACCGGCCTGAGAAGGGTTCTCTTCTTGAGTTCCTCCTGAAGCACTGCCCTCCACCCCCCACCCCTAGCCCAGAACCTTAGCTCTGCAGGACACCATTACCTCACCATTCTAGACCAAGAGGAGCCATGGCCCATTGATGTTGAAGGCTGGGAATGATTTCAGCTAGGAGTGAGTGAAAAGACTGGTGTTAGAGCCTGGAGCCTCGCTGCTCTGGAGAAAGTGGATATGCCACGATGCCAGTCAGGACTGTTTTTTGGATTCTGTGAGCTTTCTTCGGCATCCTAGGCCAGGATTCAAGAGAACGGATGATCAGAGTTAGGCAAGATGGGTGTGATCAAAATGCTAACATATTGGCTATGGGTCCAGAGTGCTTAAGAAAATAGAAAATAACTCAGGAGAGGGCTGGAAAAATAAACTGGGTCAAGGAAATTGAGCTCACCAGGAGATCAAAGTGCACATTAGCTAGGCAAGAACATGGAAGAAATAGGAGAAGAGAGTTAGGGGGATGTTGAGTGGACATGTTCTGGGCGACAAGATCCAAAAGGCAGCCTGTTGAGTTCCTTAGGGCAAGTGATGTCCAAATTTGCTGACGCATAGAAGGACCAGGACCGGTGGGGTCAGTGACTGTTTGAGAACATGTGGGGTCGTGACTGTTTGAGAACAGGGCTGCGGAAATCGGGGTTGCAGGTGATGATAGGAAGCATGGAGAGGAAAACCGAAGGCTGGGTATGGTAAGAGTTCATCAGTTATGGCATGAGAGGGCGCTCTGCCTGAGTTACGAGGTCTTAAAGAGAAAAGCTCTTTTGTCTTAAAGTAATCAGTATTCAGACTCCAATACAATATGAAGAAAATATAATAAATAGCTTTGTATCTATTGCTCAGCTTAGGAAACACAGCTCTGCACTGTCACTATTGCAGGTCCCTCTGTAAACCCTCATGATCCGTGCCCCTTCTTACTTCCACCAAAATGACGTCTGTCCTAAATATGATGCTTATCATCACCAAGAATTGCTTTGTTTTTACTACATATGTGTATATCCTTGCACAAAGCCTTGTTTTCCACGTTTTTAAATTTACATAAATGGTATAGTTGATCTTCTGTTTTCCTACAATTTCTTTTTATGAAATGAACATTACATGGTGAAATTTATCCAAGTTGAGATATATGAGTATAAATATCAACACACACGCATGTACCTACTTCTGTTTCATTCCTGTATCACCGCTACAGAGTTTTTCACTGGAAGCCTATACAATGTAGCCTTCTTCTTGGTGAACTTGAAGTTGTTTACAACTTTTGTCATCTCAGACATGGCTCCAGTGAACATTTTGTACATAGTTCTTGTGCATCTGGCTAACAGTTGTTCGGGACTCGCCCAGCAATGACACTGTCGGGTCACAGGGTAAGAGCTCTTCTGCTTAACTAGATACACCAACTGCTCTCCAGTGTGGTCCTCAACACGGATGCTCCATCCAGAAGTCCACGTTTCCAATACCCAATATCATTGCTTGATGTTGTCCAGCTTCTTAATTGGGTGTGAAGTGATATTTACTAAGGTCTTGGCATGTGTTTCCCTAAGTAGCAGCCTAGTTCAGCATCTTCTCATTTTTGGGTGTGATATGCATGCTTCCTGATCTGTGGATTGCTTCAGATGTTTTTCCCATTTTCTTTAAATTGAATTATTTTTGTTCATACCTAGGATTTCATTACATATTCTGGATACAATCCTGAATTGTATATGAATTTAAAGACTCTGTTCTTCCTTTTGGCATCTGCTGTCTTTTGTTGAACCAAAGTTCTTAATTTTAATATACAAAAGTTTATCGAGCTTTTCTATGCTGTATTTTTTTATATTTTATTTATTTACTTATTTATTTATTTTGACAGACCGATATCACAAGCAGGCAGAGAGGCAGGCAGTGAGAGAAGGGGAAGCAGACTCCCTGCTGAGCAGAGAGCCCCATGGGGGGCTCGATGACCCCAGGACCCTGAGATCACGACCTGAGCCGAAGGCAGAGGCCCAACTCACTGAGCCACCCAGGTGCCCGTTTTAAATGCTGTATTTAAAAATCCTCAAAGAAAGAGTTCTAGAGTGAATGTGACCTTGGAAGCAACCAAGAGAAGGGAGGGAAAATTTAACTCTTATTTTTTGTCCTGAGTTATACAAAGTAAGAAAGAGTGAGTGGCTTCTACTTGAAAAAAGAACTTCTATGAAGGCATGAGATTTTTCTAGAAAATAGATCAGAATAGATAGCACTATTTCGTGTCAAACAAAGAGCATCTTGCAGAGTTAAGTAGAAGGGTTTTAGTGGTGGACAGGCAGGTGAAGGAAACTGAAAGAAGAGGGAAGGGTGAGCCTGGCAGCAGTGGAGAAGAAAAAGACAGGGTTGGAAAGACCTTACCGACTTAGCCACGAGCAAGGGAGGCCGAGTTGAAGAATAACCCATGTGGATCTCTCCGACCTCCAAGGCTCTTCTTAAACTTTAAGGTGCATATGAATCACCTGAGGATATTTGTTCAAAGTGATGCTGATGTTGCTGGTATGTGGAACTGCAAAATAGCACAGTATGCCTTGCAATTAAGACCTTAACAGCATTTTTCAAGATAATCTAAGTGGTCTCAGAAAGAATATTCACAAGCCGACAGATAGACGGAAATTTTATTTGACCCAGGACATATCTATGGCTCCTTCCAGAGATTGAGCCTTACCCCACTACCACCACCATGAGCAGTTTCCCAGACCATGAGACTCAAGCCTTTGAATAAGAAGGCTCTGATGTTCAAGTGCTTAGTCGACTTCCCAGCTTACGCAATGCCTTGGCCAGGAATTGAGAAGTGGGCTGATGTGTCCAGGGCCTTGGTCACCGAGGAAGCTGAGCCACTTGAGGCTGACGGAACACAGTCTCTTAAAAGGAAATATGCCCCAACTGCCTAAAAAATAACACTAGCCTCTACCAGGGAGGCTGGAAGAGCTAACCCGTCTTGCTAAGGAAGGTGGGCAAACCACAAAGCTGTGCGGGGAGTTGTCCTAGAACGGACAGTCAGACAAATAGGACCTTGCAGGTATCAGATTGAATTTGGGACTTCAGCGAATTCAAGCACCTGAATTCGTATTACAGGTTGTCACGAATGGCACCATGGCGGGGAGAGAGGGCGGGGTGGGGTGGGGGGACACATGAGAATTAATCTTTCACAGTTGATTTTCCCCAGACATACAATTATTGAACCCCTAGTTTGTTTCGAAACAATCACAGGCTCTAAAATAGGTTGTATCTGTAGAATATAATAATGTCTGAATTTAGCTGACTTTTAAGCCCTGGGTTTTAAAGAAATGAAGGAAATTCAAGTCCTCCCTGACAGTTTGTCCTTCACCCCTTTTACAACTGGGGGCAAAGCCACTTCCCTTCTCTGGATCCCAGTGTCTTCATCTATAAAATAAGGGAAATGATGTTCATACCATCGAAAGATACAGTCCATGACTTTCCTTTCATTTGGTTATTTTTAGCTCGTTTGGATGGAAATTTCTATAGAGGCAGTAGGAGTCGGAGCTTCCAGATGCTCAGCAAATGCCTGGGCCCTTTAGTCTGACAATCTGGGAAACCAGAGAAAAAGGAACCATCATCTCTGGAACAAGCAGTGGAAATATTCTGGCTTCAACTAGCCTGTTGTGGATCTGCTGGTTTGTAGATACTCTGTCGCAGCCATTTTAGCTTATCTGGAGAAACACTGTAACTGACCCAGGGACTTCTAGAACCCTGGGACAGCTCCAGTGACATAGTTTTAAGATGATTTTGTTCTCCTCCGTGGAATTCATTAATTAGCCCTCTGAATGGACTCAGCCGACTGAAATATTTTCTCGCTGTGCTGACTGAAGAGACGACTTTCATTGGTAGGATGTTTACTGGACTGTAGGCACAGCCCCCCTCTCTCAGTCCTAGCAAGATTCCAAACTTTGTCCTTGCCCAGGGGGAGAAAAAAAAGAAAAATTCCCTCAACAATGACCACCGGTGGCAAGAGACTGAACTGCCATTACAGCTCAAGGAGATGTCCAGCTGGAAATATTTGAAAGGATTTTGATACCCCGTGGAGAACTCCAGAAGGGGTCCCAGGGTTAGAGGTCATGTGTGTAGCCTCGAAGGCTACGTGTGACAGA
Organism: Mustela nigripes; assembly: GCF_022355385.1. Classification (NCBI taxonomy): domain Eukaryota; kingdom Metazoa; phylum Chordata; class Mammalia; order Carnivora; family Mustelidae; genus Mustela; species Mustela nigripes. Next base: position 34,407,057 of record NC_081558.1, on the reverse strand, counting down.
GTTGTTTTTCTATCGGCCCTTGACAGGTGAGTGGTGGACATCACATCTGACTCCTCCGGGGAGCTGACAAAATGTCAGGGCTCTACGCCCTGCTTAGTTCAGCCGTCAGTCACTTCAGGGCCTTGTACAAACAGTTACCAGTCTCCAGGCCCTTCCTTGCCATTCAGCCTTTTTAAAAGTTAAACAAAGTCACTGACCATCACAAAGAAAATATTCAAAGCATTGTATGGGAAGAAAAGGGGGTGCAAAGTGGGACTATCTACTCGGCTGTGTTTGGATTATAAACAAATATTCACACCTGTGCTGATGAAGAACGCAGCCAACTATCTGAAACAAACACATTTTCATACTTTTCATAATTCCAATTTTTTCACCACAGATTGCCAAGACTGAAAATTAAAGCACAAAAAAGACAACAAACCAAGTATTCTGCGGGAGATTAACTGAGGGGGAACATCGCTAAATTAGCTAATCCTCATAACCATATTTCATTTCTGTATTCAACAATCTTGCTGGAAATGGAATATCTTTAAAGTAGCATTTAAAGAGCTGATGGTGCTGAGAGATTGTTCTAACATGTAAAGTGAAAAAGTAGTGAATGCATTTCACTGCAGTGTTCATGTCAAGTGTTAAAATGGGAACAAAAATCAAAGTCAGGAAAACTAACATGATCAATTTAGTAAAAACTGTGGTCAGGTCAGCCTCACCAAGGGCAGCTTCTTGTTTTTGACGATGGTCAGCCCAGTAGCATAATAACTCTGTAGTACCCAAATATTGATGGGGTTTCCAACACACCAGAGTCTACTGACAACATAGAGACAGCGCCTATCAACAAACAAAGGAGTCCTTTGCTGGTGTACTCTATGCCATTAAGTGCGTCTTCTTAAAAGTTCTTCAGAGGTAATTACCTGCTATTTTTAGAGGCATTGAGGGCACTGTTTTCTTGCTCAATGTCCTCAGACATCTGTGTACAACTATTTGTTGAATTTTTATTTCCTGGAATTCAGGGTTGGCTTAGGGACTCAGTGAGTTTGCTCAAAGACACCAACTGGTAGCCAGTTTCTAGAGTAGACACAGCCAATGAGGTTCCTCTGGTAATGATGGAGCTGCTTGAATGGTCCATGGCTGACTCGCTCTTAGACACCCCAGGCTGGTCCAGAAGCAACTGTAATACTTAACAAATGTTAAAATAAGGAAGGAAGGAAGGAAGAAAGGAAGGATAGATAATTATCCATTTTCTTAGATAAAGCCTGGAGGGTTTGTGTTAAACGTCCAGACTGAAAATTCGGTCCCTGGGTTTTCCTTCTCCCTTGTAGACACTAGTTATGGTTACCAGTCACAAAGCCATTTTGTGGTTCATCCCAAAGAGCATTTTAAATGAACTGTGTTTGGGCGCCTGGGTGGCTCAGTGAGTTAAGCCACTGCCTTCGGCTCAGGTCATGATCTCAGGGTCCTGGGATCGAGCCCCACATCGGGCTCTCTGCTCAGCAGGGAGCCTGCTTCCTCCTCTCTCTCTCTCTGCCTGCCTCTCTGCCTACTTGTGATCTCTCTCTGTCAAATAAATAAATAAAATATTTAAAAATAAATAAATAAATGAACTGTGTTTGAAATGGCTGAACATTCACGGCACAAGGACTGTATACTAGAGGAGAAATGAGTCCAGACTCAAAAATGAATGACGCAAGGATCCTGGCCTAAAATGAGTTTCCTGGCGTCAGGGAGATGAAGCACGTACATGAAGATGAGTGTTAATGTGGAAAAAGCTATGAACATTCTAAAGAGGGTGATGTCTTTTTTCTTTGAGGCCAGCAGAGAAGGAATTTGATTTAGAAGAGATGTCTGGGTAAGGCAGGGTTTCTCAGCCCCGGCATTACTGATATTTTGGACCAGATAACTTTGTTGCAGGTTCTGCCCTCTGCTGTGTAAGATACTGAGCAGAATCCACAGCATCTACTTGCTAAATCCCTACAGCACGCACACACACATGCACATCAGTTGTGATCATCTAAAATGTCTCCAGACATTGCTGAATGAGCCCAGAAGTGGGGGGCGGGGGGGAGAATGACTCCTAGTTAAAAGTTCTAGTCTAGTCTAATCTAGTCTAGTTCTTGTCCAAAGTTGGACAAAGGGCAAATTACATCAGAATCACCTAAGTACATGTTAAAAATAGTCTCTCCAGGCCTCTTTTTGGCCCTGCTGAATCAAGGACTACCTAGTGGGACCCTAGAGTCTGCATTTTAGCAAGTTCCCCCAAGGAATTCTTGTGTCTATAAAGATAACTGCAGGCATATGTTCTTCTTGTTTGATAAAGTTGTCTTTCTGATCCAAGGACAGAAAACGACTAATGCTTAAGGATGGCTCTTGAGAATTTGAAATTCTGTATTTGTATAGATGACATTCAGGGCTAGCTTCCCTATCTTGAATTTTGCCTTATGTCAAGTTATGCTGGAGAAAGTTCAACTCCATCCTGACTGCACATCAGGATCACACCAAGAGCTTTAAAAATGACAGATGTGTGAGTTTCACTATCCAGAGAATCTAATTTGATGGGACTGGGATGTGGCCTGTGCGACAATATTTTAAAATCTCACTGGGTGACTCTAATCCATTTCCAAGGCTGAGAGTCACTGTCCTAAACCAGAGATTCTCAAACTTGAATAGGTTTATACAAACATATGCACGATACAGAAACTGATGAAACAAGTCCCTGCTCTAAGGAGTTGTCTACGTTTATCATAAATCCCTGATCCCAGGCTTGCAGAAAATAAAAGGAGAGCACCCTTCCCCCCAAGAAAGATAGAGATGGTGGAAATATGGGAGACTTTGAACCTACAGTAAGCTAATGAGCTAAAGAAAACAGTTCATGAAACTCTCTAAAAGGCAGTGAATCTCCTTAAGGATCATTCCTCTTAAAGAGATTGATGTTAAATGTGAGGGTCAGGAGCCCAAAATAGTTATGTCCAGTGATGCAAATGGACAGTGCCAAACCCACAGAGCAGCAAGTTCAAACACTGGCCACTTGGGTGCTGGCTTGGCCCTGCGTGGACTCCAGCCATCCCCTGTTCTACAACTGGACAAGCCCTTCTCATGCTCACCAGAAGGTCAGTTTACTTTATCTTTGCAAATATATTTCCATCAGGCTGGTTACACCTGCAGTAGTCAACTCTGAGATTCCATGTCCCCAAGCACCTGCCTTTTCTAGTTCCCTCCCACCGTGTGGCAGCCACGCTCATTGAGATCTCTCATCTCTTGTCTCAAGAAACATCTGTGACCAGACCACACCATCATGATTCCCAAGATGGCGGGGCTTAGTGGACATGAGAACAGTATTTGAATCCCAACCCTACTGCGGAGAACTTACCTAGCCTCTCTGATCTTCTGCCTCTTACCCCCAATGAGACAGATCTTCTTTCATTAAAGTTTCAAAATGCCAAGTTAAAGTTCAAAATGCCCTCATCAGAGAGGCTTTGCTTGAAAACCCAATCATTCCCTATTACTATATTTTAATTTTCTGCATAGCATTGACAGTTTATGAACTTGTCGGTTATCTCCTCTTACTGGAAAGGAAGTTTTAAGCAGGGACTCAGGGTAACTCGCTTATCACAGTATCTTCAGCAATTACAGTAATGCCTGGTACATAGTAAGCTTTTAATAAATATTAGTGGATTCCTGTAAGGTTCTCAGTAGGTGCTTAATAAATAGTAGCCATAATTATTACTTCTAGTTAAATTTCTTTGAGATGAAACAAGATTTCAATTCAGAAAGTGTCACTCTGTTCATGATGGAGATGATATAGACTTCATGTGGGGGAAGCCATGACTGATGAGACTAGTTACTGAACAGGGTCCAAAGAGGCAACAGGGCAAAGCTTTGTTGCCATTATGCCTAATCCTACTATCAAAGTTAATGCTACCTACTCTGTTTTCTCTAGTGCTCATAAAATATGATTACTTTAAAAAAATTTTTAAATGAATTCCATCACAGACACAAGGGCAGACACAGATGCACTCTCAATTTCTCTCTCTTCATTTTTTTTTTTTTTCCTGCTTTCACTGATCTTAGGTCAATGAATATTGGCACATGTTTCTTGCTTCTTACAGCCCTAAACTAACCTCATTACCACCATCTTACTTCGGGACAGAGAACAGAGCCACAAATCAGAGCCTGGACCAAAAGCAAGAGTGGTTTTGGGTTTTTGTTTGTTTGTTTGTTTTCCTAAAGTCAGTGTTTAAAGTCATAGCATAAACAGGAGCCTCATGTGGTCTCATAGGAAGTATGGCAGATTTGGGCAGAAGTGGTTGGGTGTTAGGTGTTTTGTTTCAGGTTTGGTTTTGTTTACTGTTTGTTTGTTTGGTGTTTGGTCTGGTTTTTTATTTTTTACAACTGTGTCATAACTGGAGAAGATAAAGCAGGTAGTACGAGAGGCTTTTGTTAAAGACTGTTGCTGACCTGACTGGTTAATTTTAGCCATTCTGACTGGTGCGACGTGGTATGTCATTGAGGTTTTGATTTGTATTTCCCTGATGCTGAGTGATGTTGAGCACTTTTTCATGTGTCTGTTGGGCATTTGGATGTCTTCTTTGGAGAAATGTCTGTTCATGTCTTCAGCCCATTTCTTGATTGGATTATTTGTCCTTTGGGTGGTGAGTTTGATAAGTTCTTTATAAATTTTAAGATGTGGAGAAAGGGGAATCCTACACCATTGGTGGGAATGAAAGCTGGTGCAACCACTTTGGAAAACAATATGGAGTTTCCTCAAAAAGTTGAAAATAAAGTTATCCTATGACCCAGCAATTGCACTATTGAATATTTACCCCAAAGATACAAATGTAGTGATCTGAAGGGGCACGTGCACCCCAATGTTTATAGTAGCAATGTCCACAATAACCAAACTATAGAAAGAGCCTAGATGTCCACCAACAGACGAATGGATAAAGAAGATGTGGTACATATATACAATGCAATACTATGCAACCATCAAAAAATGAAATCTTGCCATTTGCAATGATGTGGCTAGAACTAGAGGGTATTATGCTAAGCGAAATTAGTCAAGCAGAGAAAGACAATTATCATATGATCTCACTAATATGAGTAATTTGAGTGGCAGGGCAGGGTGTCATGAGACAAGATGGGGCCAATGAGGGAGATGAACTATAGGAGATTCTTTTTTTTTTTTTTTAAGATTTTACTTATTTATTTAACAGACAGAGATCACAAGTAAGCAGAGACACAGGCAGAGAGGAGGAAGCAGGCCCCCTGCCGAGCAGAGAGCCCGATGTAGGGCTCGATCCCAGGACCCTGAGATCATGACCTGAGCCGAAGGCAGAGGCTTAACCCACTGAGGCACCCAGGCGCCCCGAACTATAAAAGAGATTCTTAATCTCAGGAAACAAACTGAGGGTTGCTGGAGGGAAGGGGGGTAGAAGGGATGCGGCTGCTGGGTGATGGACACTGGGGAGGTTATGTGCTATGGTGAGTGCTGTGAATTGTGTAAGACTGATGATTCACAGACCTGTATCCCAGAAACAAATAATACATTATATGTTATTTTTAAAAAGCCTGGTGTTGGCCTTCTAAGACAGAATCATGGCCCTCAGATTCTGACAGGCAGTAATATTTATGGAAGTCCAACAAAGAAGATCCATCTGACCATTAACATGGTGGCTGCTGGCTCCGTGGTCTACGTGTTGTTGTATTATAGCCATTTCACTGTGTGTCTCAAGAGGATGGTGGAGTGAACTGCATTCTAGAGTTGACCCTTTGTTTCTAAAACTCACCACTATTTACAGCCGGAGCCAGACACTTTCAAAGAAAGGAAATGTGATTCTCTTTGCATCTTCTGTGGTCCAGGCCACCCTGCTTCATACTGAGATCTTTCTCAGCAAAGAGACATGGACCAAAACAAAAGAAGCAACAAAAGTCCTGTTAGCAGCTATTATTTACCCGAGCTTAATGGTCTGAGCTATAGGTGTTACATATGTGACCTCACAATCATACCTGCTCCCCCATTTCTCTAATAGAAATGTTGGGCCTAGGATTATTCAAGTTTCCCTACCTAGAAGTACACATTGTGTATATGAATTCATACAGTGTCTATTAAGTATGCCTAACTCATATCTCCCCCAAGATGTGGTGTGGGCTGGAAAGATACACAGATTCAAAGAATACTATAAGAGGTTAAAGTTCACTGCTACATTATTTATATTTAAAAAAATCCTAAATGATCATCAAATAAGCAACTGGCTAGGTAAACTAGGGCATATTCATATCTGTAATACCATGCAGTTATTAAAAATCATGTACATGAATAGTGACATGAAAACACATTGAATAAAACATGAATACACACATACATGCACACATACACACACATACGCACACACATCCAACCCTATTTGCTATGGAAATTTGTACACCTATAGATATGGTCAGAGAAATGCATTGAAGGGTAGTCACCAAATCATCAACCCTACTCATCTCACATTGAAGAAGGATGCTGGGTGATTTTTAGCTTCTGCTTCGTGCTTTTCTATGGTTTCAAAAAGTTTTTCCAAGGAGCCTATGAATGTGTATGATTTTTTAAATAAACTTTATTTTTTAGAGCAGTTTGAGGTCCACAGAAAATTAAGCTGAGGGTTCCTATATAGCACTTACTCCCACCCCCCTTCATCCCCACACACACACACATACACATACACATGCATGCTTAGTTTCCCCCGCTGGGGACATCCTGCTCCAGAGAAATACATTTGTTACAGTCAATGAACCTACAGTGACACAAGATCATCGCCCAAAGTTCATAGCTTACATTGAGTTCACTCTTGGTGTTGTACATTCTATGGACATGTGCAACTTTTCAAAGCAGGAAAAGTATTTATTTTTTTTTTTAAGATTTTATGTATTTATTCGACAGAGAGAGATCACAAGTAGGCAGAGAGGAAGGCAGAGAGAGAGGAGGAAGCAGGCTCCCTGCTGAGCAGAGAGCCCGATGCGGGACTCGATCCCAGGACCCTGAGATCATGACCTGAGCCGAAGGCAGCGGCTTAACCCACTGAGCCACCCAGGCGCCCAGGAAAAGTATTTAAAGGGTTTTTTTTTTTAATAGGTTGATGAACTATTCTGAGTTATTAAAGGGAACTAGGATGTTTATAGTATCATCTCCTATCAACTTACCAATCTTTTGGGGATCTTGAACTGAGGATGATCATAGAATGGAGAGTGTGGATTTAACCCACTATAGCATCATGTTATTTGTACATTTTCTCCCTGCCTTTGGGTTGCTTGGGAAGCTGAAATAAACCAGCTACTCCCCACCTCTCCCTTTGCCCACACTCCCATGGCTCAAAAGAATGGAGTTGTGGTTCTAGGGACTGGATAAACAAGAAAGCAGTGAAGAGACACAAAAAGAGGTCCAGGTAGGCGATTCCTAGAACAAAACTTCACATCATAAAGGTAAATTTCTTGGTGTATGCCATGATGTTTCCGACCCTCGAAACACCTTGGGTTGTATTTCAGCCGTGCTCCCCTCACTCTGCATCCCCAAAAGTGGGGAAATTGAGAGAATGGGTTCAACATGAAAGCTCACCAGATCCTAGAGAGCAAGATAAATGTCAGATTGTTCTTGTATCCCCAAGATTTCACTTAAAGCCCCGTTTGTGGTTATCATTCAACAAATCTGTGAATGAAGGAGAGAAGAAAGCAGGAGAATAAAGGGGAAAGACGAGGGGGCCAATGGACAGAAGAGACTATATCATAGACCAATTATCACCGACTTTTTAGTGAGAGCCATGTTACACTTTACTAAACTCTCCATGACTTAGTATTTGTGTTCCTTTAAAAAAAAAAAAATTATTTATTTGACAGAGAGAGGGAAAGGACACACAAGCAGGGGAAGCAGCAAAGGGAGGAGGAAGAATCAGGCTTTCTGCTGAGCAGGGAGCCTGATGCAGGACTTGATCCAAGGACCCTGGGATCATGACCTGAACCAAAAGCAGATGCTTAACCGACTGAGCCACCCAGGTGCTCCAATATTTGTGTTCTTAAAGCCGACTTTGACCACACCTCCCTGGTCATCTAGATTTGGCTTCTTGCTTTACAGTGGTTCTCCAATGAAAATCAAGTTTAATTTATTCTTTCCTCCTTTTCCACCACCACCTTCCAAATGCATACCATTTCCATTTGAAGTAACAACAAAAATAATCACTCATTGTACATTGGTTAAAGTTGCATAGGTCAACTTGCACTTCTAGTAGGATTCTCTTAACTTCTGACTAAAGAACATCAACCCTTTCTCTAGGTATTGATCCCAGACAAGTCTTTAGTCCTCATTCTCACGCTTTCATGGGGCAGAAGAACAGCAGAATGGAAAGAACGTGGATTTCATTCTTGCGTTTGCATCTCGAAAGCCGTGTGCCTCTGGATAAGTTCCTGGAACTAAGTGTCAGTTCCTCATTTGTAGAAGAGTGACGAGAACTCAGTTGGATTGTGAAGTTCATATTAAATGTGTACCTGGAAATATCTGTTTAAATGATTCTCTTTCTCACAAGTCTTTATCACCAAAACAGTGAAGGAAGTTCTCATTTTTCAGTTTCTGCATTGTGTTAAGAGAAGAGCGAATGGCCAAAAGCTTCAGCCCTTCTTGGGAAATATTTATTTTCAATTCTCAAAGATTAGGTCTGGTTTAAAAGGAAGGCCTAGGAGGTCTGGACGCTGGGGTCTGATGAACTCAGTGGGAGACACCTGGCTCCAAATTTTTATGCAGGGAGGTAACTTTCAAAACAAAGAGGCATACCACCTGCTGATTTCTTTATTGGGAAACCAAGAATTACATAACTCAGAATCATAAACAATCCACATACAAAATGAGAAGATATAGAAGGGACAAGTTTAGTCAAGTTTATGGGCACTTTGAGACCAGCAAGCACAAAGCAAGCCCAGGTGAAGAAATCGTCAGTTATCAGGCTGCTGTATGCCAAGTCAAGCCTCAGGATAAACATGAGGTGATATGAAGGTTTTATCCAGCTCTGGCATGAGTGAGCAAAAGGGCAATGCAATAGGAAGCCTAGAGTGAAAATACTTTGATCATTCAACAATTTCGTTTGTGGAAAATTCTCTCAGATCATTAACTTAGTGGCCATATTGCAGAAAGAGTTACAGGGAACAATAACATATTGGGGGCTGATGATGTAATGATATGAACAGTTGGCTGCCTTTCACTGATAGGGAAAGCAGGTGTATAAACATAAATGTACCAAACTGAATGTGAGGAGTGTTTTCTTTTTTTAAAGGATCTCCTTTGGCATCAGAACATCTTTCCTGTAGACCAGGGGTCAGCAGACTTTTTCTGTCCAGCCAGATCATAGGTGGTTTTGGCTCTGCAGGCCATACGGTCTCTGTCACAAGGACTCAAGGCTGCTATTGCAGTATGAACACGAACAGAAGCAGTTCGTGACAACACGAAATTTATCACTGCCTTCTAATGAAACTTATTTATAAAAGCAGGGAGTGAGCCACTCTTGGTCTGTGGGCCATAACTTGCTAACCCTTCTTCAGACCAATCTACTCTATGTTGGGTACCCTGGGCTCCCCAAATTCTTAACTATTACCTACCGACATCGTATTCTTCATGTTCAAGAAGCATTTCGTTTGGTGTTTCAATAGAATGGATTTGTGTTGTGTATTCTGAATCTGTGATTTAGTCCAGGAAATATCCCTGCCATAAAAATATCACAGTAAGATGATATCTTCCCTTCTTAACATTCCCCCCTCCCTTGGGTGATTTTCAGGACATGGCTGTAAACTGCCTCGTTCAACTTGTATCTCTAGTTTCAATCCCATCTTTCAACAGATTCTTCAAGCACCAATAAACCTCATCCAACACACAGTAGAGAGGCCCCTGTTTCTTTCAAACACCCTGGATGAGCAAAGACATGTGTTTTTAAGACTGTGTCTTATCAGTGGACACTCCCGAGTGCCTTGCTGCTCATGTGTTCAGTGACTATTAGATGAAGGAAGCAAAGAAGGACCAGAAGGAAGAAGGGGGAGGGGAAGACGAGCAAAGAAAAGAAAAGAAAGGGGAGAGGCACGGGAAGGCAGGAAGGAAGGGAGTTATCGAGCATCATTGAATCAATGAATTAGTGTGTTTCCCACATCAATATTTCTAGTTCTTTCACTGGCAGATTTGTAGTAAAGGGCCTTCAGGATCCATGTTTTGTGTAAAAGATTCAACAATCAGGAAAGAACCCTTCATTCCTTCACTCGACACATATTTATTAAGGAGTGTCAATGAGCCGTGATTTGGGGATACACTCAGGAACATACTGGACAAAATTCCTGCCCCCGCAGTGCTTACCTTCTGTTGGCGGGGGCAGACAATAAAAAACCAAGTCAATAAATAAGATCCATGGGATTGGCTTCCAATTCTCTCTGTACCCATCAGCACTTCCCAGTTCCTGGCCCTCAGCAACTGTTTGTTAAAAGAGTATTCAAGGGACACCTGGGTGGCTCAGTTGTATGGACAACTGCCTTCGGCTCAGGTCATGATCTCCAAGTCCCAGGATCGAGTCCCGCATAGGGCTCCCAGCTCCACGGGGAGTGTGCTTCTCTCTCTGCCCTTCTCCTCACTCATGCTCTCTCTCCCTGTCTCTCTCTCAAATAAGTAAATAAAATCTTTAAAAAAAAAAAAAATTTTTTTTAAAAAAAGTATTCAAAGTCTGTGAGCCAGTCCCCTCTCTTCCTCTGGGTCCCTCCAGCAGGACAGATCTGCAACATGGTCGCAGGGGGATGTTGGGACCATAGACCAAAGAGAGCTGGGATGTATTCCCAGGCACTGTGAATAGATCATTTGCTCCAGCATCAGGCTCAGGGGCAAGGGGGTGGGGGGGCACGGGTGTTGTGGGAAGGCGCTTCTTTCCAGTGACTTGAACTTCCCCAGGCTAGTGGCTGGCAGAAAACTGTAAACTGTTGGTGGCAGCTTCAGGAACGAGTGCCAGAGGGCTGTCCCTGACAACAGGGAGCTCGTGCCATCGTGGGGCCATATCAATAACACCGCAAAAACACTGCTGGTGCTGTGGCAATGACATCGGGGGAAGGTCTGCTTTTTCTCTTTCAAAGCCCGGTGGTACACACCTACAGCCGAGGCTCTGGCAGGGATAAACAGAAAAGGGGATTAGCAGCCAGCACTGAGAGAAACAATCAAGGATGTTTGCTGCTAAGGCAGCCAGACGGGCCTCAGCTTGTCCAGACAAAGCCCATCTCCACCTCGAAGTCTCCAAGGAAAAGTAACCACCATCAGAAGACAAGCACAAGAGACCTAGGGAGCAGACCTCAGGAGAAGCCCCACCGCAGGGCAGGGCTGGTGCGCTGCTCACCCCAGAAAAGCCAGCCAGTTTCACAAGCTGAGAAATGTTTCAGGGTTGCATCTGGAGCCTCAGATGTAATATATGACCACAAAAGAGGGCTGTCAAAGAGAAAGAGGCTAACAGAGCCATGTCCTCTCCAGAGAGCACATAGCTCAGGGGAGCGATCATGGACCACGTCTCTACCTACTAATTATACTATCTGTGCTTTTCAGAACACTCTCAATTAAAAAAAAAAAAAAAAGTTACTATTTGTCGAGGGTTTACTAACCTGCCAAATGACATGCTAAGGAGTTTTTATCTGTCATCTTGCTTAATCCAGCGGACCACTCTATGAGAGAGTTATTGTGAAACCCATTCTTCAGATGAAGAAACTGAGGCTCAGGGAAGCTAAGTCAACATACTACAGGTCACAGCGATGACAGGGGATGAAGCTGGGGTTTCAGACAAGCCATCTGACTTCATCCCACGATGCTGTCTTTTATTTCTATCGCTTCATTTATTCCTCACCAAGACCCTCTAAGATAAACAGATTGCAAATTATTTTCCTGATTTTGCAACCCAGAAATGTGCTGTCTAATACATAGCCACCAGCCATATATGGCTACTTAAATTGAAATTAATTCAAATTAAATAAAATGTAAAAGTCGGTTGCTTAGTCACGCTAGCCAACTTTCAAATGTCCAGGAGCCACCTGTGAGAGCACAATACGGAACATCCCGTCTCTGCGGGATGTTCTGAGGGACAGCACTGGACCAAAACTCCGAGGTTCAGTTCAAGTTTCAGAGCTCTCTGCCAGACACTGTGCTAGAAAGTAGAGTGATGAAAAAGGCATCGTTGGGGAGGTTACAAATTCCCATAGGAAGGTTACAAACCCTGGAAGCCATACTGGATTAAACAACTTGTTGTGGATAGAGACAAGGGCCAGAACTCCAGAACCCTGCTCATACCTGTGTTCTCCACCACATTGACATTTTGGCCCCTTAACCAGCAGGAAAACAGAATGACTTCAACTATCCCAACACTGGGTCTTTCCAGGTGTGTTTGCGTTAGGCTTGTGATAAACCAGGGTGCTCTTTGAGAAAGGGTGTGTAAGAGACAGAAGTAAAAAGGAGAGAGTTTGTGTTGGGAAATGCTCATCAGGGTGGACTTGCACGGATGTCACGCCACACCTGCTGGGAAGCGTTCTCTTGCACACGTAGCAGGCATGAGAAGATACAAACCCACATCTTCTTGCATGAAGCCTTGTCTTTGTTTGGGGCAAATGCTCTGGAAACATCCATCACAAGCACCTAACCCTCCCCCAGGAAAACCCTAACAAAACCAAGGCCACCCCCCAGCAATGGGAGTGTGGAAGGAGCATTGAAGAGCACAGATCCTAGTTCAAGTCCCACTGGCCCTCTCTGCAGGTGCAGCCTTAGGCAGGACACTCTCGGTTGGCGATGCCGCATATCCTGTGTCTGTAAAATGGAGATGATAATGGTTCCAGGATCTTAGATTTCTTATGTGAATTAAATACAGCACTATGGGGGCAGCTGGGTGGCTCAGAGGGTTAAATACAGCACTATGAGCACTCCACAGCTCCCACGTAGGTCAGGAGCATAGGAAGCAGTCTGAAAACGGAAGGTTTGGGTCACTGAAAACTTGTTTACCCCTGTGCAGCAACAGATTCGATTTTTCCAGACCACTAAGTATTAAACTGGTTTTATATTTCTATTTGACACATCACTGTCACTGTCGCACTGAGTTTGATACAAATACAGTGAGTTGTAGTCATTTGATTATTTTACTCATGTAGTTTGTTTATGTAGCCATATAGTAAAATTTTGGCCATAGGGAGAATAAGAAATCACATAGCAGATCATGGTCCTTTGAGCAGTTCAGGGAGGCTTGGCCAGGAGAGCAAAACCATTCGCTTGTCAAACATTTACTGGGCATTCTTCCATATGCCAGGCAAAGATGAGTAGGGCATAGCAGGAAGAGAAAAGGCAAGAACACTCACACACAAGTCATCCAAGAACCACCAAAAAGATATAAAAATCCTGTGAGGACCTCAAAGGAAAGCCAAGTCATATTCAGTTATTAGACACATAAAAGGTTTCAGGAAAAAGGTAAGTGACGCAATGGGCTATGGCAGAGCCCCGAAATCCTGACCAAAAGCAGAGAGAGCTTTGCAGGAGGCAGAAACTGTCAGAATAAAGTCTTTGCAAGGGAAATGAGAGGAGGTGCCCGGGAGGTGAGGAGAAGGAAACGAGCTGATGAGTTAGGAAGGGATGGGGAGGTTTGGACCCAAGCTGCGGGAGCTTGGACTTCATGGGAAAAGATAGGGGTAGATAGTATTTTAGGAAGATTAACTTTTAACCGTGGAGGAACTAAGGGCAAGGAGATTATGTTAAGGAACTTTTTGCGGTCTTACGGCTAAGAGGTGGTGAAATGTCATGAGGAAACGAAGTGTGGTTGGAGTGGAAACCAGTTGGACATAGTCACAATAGACCTTGATAGGATACCACTTCTGTTCAAGGCACTGGTGGTACCAGTTATGAGCCTGGGCCATAACGGGGTGGGGGAGCCCTTCTGAGGAGGGAGACTGTGAGTTCAGATTGGCCCAGGGCTGGTTCCGTTACTAACAGAAAGGCCACCCACGCCTGGATGCCAAGGCACTCATCCTCCACTTCCTGCCATTCCTTAAGTTACTGTATTAGCTGTTGCTGCATCACGAATTACCCCCAAATTTAAGCAGCATCAGAAAACAACCGTTTATGTCTCCCACAAGTTCTGAGGTTCCGGCATGCGATTGTGACCTGGCAGAGAGACTCTGTCAGAGGCAGCCCTCAAGCTGTCCCCCAGGGATACGGGCCCTTCAGGGCTCAGTTGGAACGGGAGGATCTGCTTCCCAGCTCACTCCTGCTGCTGGCGGGCCTCGGGTCCTCGCCAGCTGTTGGCTGGAGGTTTAAGTCCCCTGCCACGTGGGCCTCTCCACTGATTGTCCCAACAGCGAAGGATCCAAGAGGAAGAGCCCAAATGCAAGGCACAGTGTTTGGCAACCCCATCAAGAGAGGGACCTACCACCGCTTCCACAGTCTGCTGTTGGTCGCTGTGACCTGCCTTTGGCAGAGGGCAAGAGGAGCTGCACAAGAGCCTGATGCACAAGAGCAGCCTCACCAGGGCCCACCTCCAAGACTGCCGCGGCAGCTCCAAGCCCTGCCAGGCAGCCTCCATGTTTCTCAAAGCTTGCCCCTGTTCTCCACATCACTTCCGCGGCTCCTGGCCAGGTAGTTGGCTGCTATTTAGTCTCTAACACGCTACTTTCAGCTTCTCTGCTCACAGCTTCATCCTTGTTACCACTCACTGCAAGAATGAGGTCTCAAATCAAGATCTGCCTCTCTCCCTACACATACCTCCTACACCCTCAGCTTGAAACCCATTGCTCAGATGAAGCAAATCAAGCTCCTTAGCATGGGAATGGGTCTTCTGTGCCTGGGCTCAGGGAGGCTCCAGCCTCATCCCCTGACACCCTCTGCCTGGGACCTTATGCTCTAGCAGGTCAGGACTCTGTGTCTCCTTCACTCTCTGCACCATTTCAGCCATCCACACCTTTGCTACACACTTCCTCATCTCTCCCTGCCATTGCAGGATAGAGCTGTGATTCAGAGCACAGACACAAGACTCTCACCATGTCGCTCAAACCTGAGCTCTACCACTCAGTGTACAACTTGGCCCATTATAAAAATTGTATGGGCTGGACATTGGTCAAAGTGATTGTGTGCATATGTTAACTTTTCTATCCCCACATTGACCTAAAGGTAGATGATTATTACTATCAACATTGCACAAATGAGGAAACTAAGGCTCTTAGAGGAAGAGCTGTAAACCTATGTGCAATTCAGGACTAACTTCTGACACAGTCTCTACCACTAAACCTCATCCTTCTAAAAACAGGCTCTCCCCTGGATGCCTCCCATCATACGCTGGGAATAACACTGACATGGTAGCTACCATATTGGTTTGAAATGATCTGTCTTTGAGTCTGCCCTTTTAAAACTCAGCTCTGAGGGGACGGACCGTGTCTCTGCCAGTTAACCACCCAATGGAGTCTTGGTCAGTAGGTTCCTGGAGAACATACCTAAGTTAGCAGTGCCTGCGGAATATCGGGCAGACGCCATGGCGGTTGCCCAATAAAGGAGAAGATAAAAACTGAAGAGAAGACCTTAAATAATAATACGAAGATGAGGTAGTGAAAACACTGCTTTATTTTTAGAACATTTAACCTTTTCCTTAATAAGACTAAAGCAATGACTCTAAACCACTAGCCTGAAAAACCAGCCATGCATAGTCCAATCTAGCAGATGGAATCAGATCAAGAAGTAGCCAGAGTGGATTTCTCCCATGTTCTGTTCTCAGGGAAGACAGATTGTGCATATCTACGGGCTCAGGCACAGTGTCCCGAACAATCGTGTCTACCGTGTTCATTCCCTGAACACGCCTATTTCCATATTCTCAGAAGCCACGAGTCTGTCTCATGGTGTCATGGAGGCAGGTTGGTCTGCGGAACCAGGAAAATCATCACAAACTAAGCAAATGGAGAAAATTTTTTAATTAAAAAATTTTTAAATAAGCTTTAAAGGAATTTTATGAAAGTCACAAGATTTTATTACGATATTTTTGAAGGGTTTCCTTTATGAGGGAAGGTATCAAAAAGTCTTCAGACTACTGTGAACTTTATGAAAATATCTTTGGGTTTTTTGCAAATGGTGGCTTGTGACCCAAAAGTCCTATTCAAACCTTATTCGGAAATAATAGGGGAATTACGGTAATTTGTCTTTGGTGATCTAATCTCTGACCAGGCTTGCCTCTCAGACACACCTTGTAGTTTGTTGTGTGTTGAATTAGTGTGAAAAAAGAAATTAATCCCCCAAATTAGTCCTTCCAGGTGTTTCTAAAAAAGAAAAAAAAATTGTTTCCATATGACAGCAGCTCTTGTCAATATCCTGCTAAAGAATGAGACTATTTTTTTTTTTTTTTTAAGTTTATACAGTCCTGATTTTGGCTAGGGACCCCTTCAGTTTTCCCGTCTTCAGTAATACCATTGTAAACATTTCCTTTCTCCAAATGACTTCTGCCTTCTGTATGACTCTACTTGTGATGCACCTTGGTCTGTTACTGTGAAAATATGAAATCATTCCACATGTGCATGTGTTTGCCTCTCCAGGTATATTTCAGAATTTACTTGAGAACTGGGATTGTAGCTTCTCATGCTCCTCTGCCCGCTCTTTCTCTCTCCCTCACCCTCTCTATCCTGCAAGCCCCTCCATAGTGTTCCCTAAGCAAGTACTCCTTCACCCTTGACGGGCTGATTTCCTCATGAAGAAATAGAAACTACTATTTATTGACCAGTATGTGCCCGGCAGGAATGAAGTGCTGTGCCTGTGTCCTTTCTTTAGTCCTTACAACAAACCTGTGAGTATTGTTATCCCTCCCTTCCAACTCTGGAAACTGAGGCATAGGAAGAAAAGGCAACTTGCCTAGAGTCGTAGCTGTGAGTGGCAGAGTTTGAGTCAGACCTGAGTTGTCTGGTTCTAGAGCCCATGGCTTCCTGGGATCCCACTCATTTTCCATCCTTTTAACTAGCAACTTCTTGGAAGGCATTGCTTTGCAGATTTGAAAAGGAAAGGGCATACTTCGGGCTAGTAAATCTGACATCTCTGATAAGACACGATGGATAGACTGCTTGTTGTACAGTCTTCGTTTCTGGAAGGATCTTGTTTCCATGCCTTTAGGACAGTGCGTAATAGGCATCTGGGAGCACCTGGGCTGGCTGGCATTGACAGCCATCTGTTAACGAGTCCACCATCTTCTACCTGCTTGCTCCTGAAAGTGAGCTTCTTGGGCCAGAAGAATCAGCATCATCTGAGATATTAGCAGACTTGCAGCTTGCCTCAGCCTACTGAGTCAGAATCTACATCCGAATAGTATCCCTAGTATCCCTCGGTGGGCACATTGCAGTTTGAGAACAGCCCTATTTATCAGTTGTCACATGAAGTGGGACTTTTGTCTCCTGTGGCTATTGGTAACGAAGTCAAAATGGGTCAGCACTGATTGCAGTGAATCAGAGCCACATCGACTCAGGGGATAGTGGTGGTTTTCTCCCATGTTCACACAGTCATTGGCCCTGGCTATTCTAGTCTATGTATCCATATCAGTATTTCAAGTTAGCCGAAAATTCTCTGGATGTAGAGTCATGTTAGGATTAAAATACAAAACTTTGTCTAAGGATAGCTTGAAAATTCCCTGTGCTTTCTAGAGTATGTCCCTAATGCCCATCTTTGGGATATCCAAAGTTCAGCTGCTAAACCCACGTGACATTTTAATCTAGCCCAATGTCAAAACACTATAACTTTGTTAAAGAAGAGGTGAGTTTAGGGTTACAGCCCCTTTGTAAGATCTGCCACCAGTCTCCAGCATGTGCCAGGTTGTGTTGTTGCTGTGGGCGTGGGATAGAACAGCCTCCTCATTTTTCTCTCTAACCTGCTTAGAGCCTAAGTAAGCATTTCCCTTGCACTGGTTTGAATGCACTGTTATGTTTAACATAGGACTAGTGATTATTCTGCAGGAACTTAACCGTGTTTTGCTTCACCATGGAGATCCTGCTTCTTTTCAAAGAACACACTTCAATTCATTCTGTTTTGCCACACTCACCTTCAAGTATTTATCAAGTGATGTGGCCAGTACAGAGCAAGTCAGACATGAATGATTGTCCCCGAGGAGAGTATATTCTATAATAATGGGACCCTGTGGCGGTTGAAAGCAAGGGGTTCAGGCAGAGTGAAGACCTCGCAGGGGGTCTAGGGGAGGGAACCCATTCCCTGCAGAGGACCAGGGGGTACAGAGGGGGAAGTGTGCAGGGCCCACAGATCTGAGGGGTGGCTCTTGCTGATCCCATGACACCTCTCCGGGGTCCAGCGGTGGGGGTTGTGCAAGGAGCACATGCCCATCCCCCACCCAGCATGCAGGTGTCATGGGAACACTGCTCCCTCTTTCTGAGTTTGTTTGGCACATTGAAGCTCAAAAAGTTAATCCCTTCTTTCAACAGACTGAGGTCTTTGTGGCTGTGCGTTAGACGCTAGCATCTCAGCAATGAAGAGGAAGACAGTCTCTGTCCCCCAGACAGTTTCTTCTAGTGGATAAGCCAATGAATGAGCTAAATAAAGTTAGATAAAATAAAAGTTTTAACAGGAGGGTATCTATTGGAAAAGTATACTCACAGGAAAAAGATAGGAAAGAGTGTAAACTAATCTGTACAATGAATCCACAAGGTAGTGTGGCCGGGAAACGGAGAGTATGGCCATGGTCTGGGAAGGTCTTACAGCAGAGGAAGGACTTGAAGCCTGCATAGGCGAAGAGTGAAGAAGAGACTATTCCAGAAGGCACATAATCTGAGCAAAGGGGATAGGGCTAATATGAGCATGGAAACTTGGTCACTGCATTTTTGCCTGGACCTGACATATGTTGACTAATTTACCCAGGGTTCCTGTGTGTTTCTTCCTCTAAAACATTAGGTTAAAAAATGCATTTAGTTAACACTAAATGCTAGTGTTATTAACTAAGCTTCTCTAGAGCTTAAGTGATAATCTATAACTACATAATTACATATAATTGTATAGCTCATCTTATATAATTATATAATTAATAAAATGTTAATTTCATAGCATAGTTCATAATTAATGGTTATACTACATAATTAACATAGTAGTGATATAATTCATAATATTAATGTATTGGTTAATATTAATATGTAATTAAATGATATATATAAATATGTTATTATATGGTTATGGTTATATATATGTAATAATCTATAATTAGCATTGTTAGGCCTCTTTATATGCATGGTTGAGTACATTTAATACTCACAGCAACCTCATGGGGGTATTTTGATCTCCATTTTATTAATAAGGCGCAAAGTCACATAGCAGACAGTAATGTACATGGATGCAAATTTGGACAACGAAGCCCATATTCTTAACACTATGCCAAGCTATTCAGATATTCTACACACTGTAGAACCTTGAATATTGTATACTCAGGTACAACACAACATTAAGATATTAGAACAATAAAAAAGAATCCCTTTGAACAATTTCCGTTCTAGATGGGAAGAGAAGGTATGATGTATAAAGCTGAAACTATTGAAGCAAGATCATGCGTGGCAATCATCTCTTCCTTAAGTCTAAAAAGTACATAAAAAGGCTTGGGGGTGTGGTTATTTGGGTAAGACTTCTTAGAATTGGTCCTTGTGAGGGATCTACTATGCGAGGTCAAAGTAATGGGCCAATTAGTTTATTTAGAGGGCCTTGTGACTATATAGTGTCCAAATGTCCCTTCCCAAGATGGCTAAAAATGCCTACTCCCCAACTGAGAAGGATTTGGGTCATTTGGGAAATTATATCCATTGAATTTTTGACAAGATTTCTAGAGTGTGTGTTTGCTTACTCATTCTTTTTCCAGTTCATGAGAAGCAGATTATCAACAATGATTAAAAGAATGGATAGTGTCACACACACAAACCTGGGTTTGAGAAGTGACCCTGCCGCAGTGGCCATGAGTCTAGGTTGCTCACCTAAATGCTCAACCATTATACTTACGCTGTGGCCCAGGCCTGTCATCTCCACCAGGAACTCAGTAGAAACATAGAATCCTGGGCCCCACCCTGGACTGGCTAAATGGGAAGTTCTAGGGGCAAGGGTCCAGGAATCTGTGTTTTAACAAGCTTTCCAAGTTTGGGAATCCCTGTGCTGGGCCTTACCTTCCTCATCAACACAAGGGAGATAGTATAGTAATAGTAGCCCGTTCACAGTATCATGGTGAAGATCAACAGAAATAATGTCCATAAAGTACTTCACGTAATATCTTAAGTAAGAGTATTTGATAATTATTATCTTTAATAATTTTGTTGGTTGTTTTTTTTTTCTTATTTTTGGTTTAGAGGGATAAGCAGATAACTCTGCCTTAGGGTTCAGCAGAAATCTGCTCTTAGAGTTAGCGATGAAGACTTGTCTGATGTCCGCGGTATGGTACTAAGAAAATCTGAATTGTATAAACAGGTTTCTGTTGTGGTCATTCTTCAGCTCTTGTTTGAAAATGAAGGAGGTCTGTGGCCGAGTGTTTTTACGGCAGGACCGAAGGCTACGTGGAGCAGCTCTGATGGATGTGTGAGTCAGACGGCAAGACACTCTGGACTGGAGCAGCTCAACAGGGCCGTTTAGAGAACCACCTCCGGGTTTCACATTTGGGAACACAAACACTTAGGAAGTGGAGTGCTTCTCCCCAGGGAGAAAAGGCACTGCGTCAGCTCCCTGTGAAGTGCCCATACATATCAGGGGTTGAATAAAGTCCTGTTCAGGCATGGCTTGACCCACTGTGACCTGTTCCAAACCATCTGAATCCTTTCTAACTTCTCTGCAACTTTGATTAGTATTTATTTATATGAGTTTGGACATCAGTCTTGCTTATAGCTTCCTGGCTTCTCACTTGCTCTTTCCCTCTCAGACAAAGGTCTGTAAACTCCTCTGTAAAGGGCCAGATGGTAAATATTTCAAGCTTTGTGGGCCCTGGGTTCTCTGTGCCAGCCACTCAAGTCCTCCATTGTAACTCAGAAGCAGCCATAGACAAGGTGCAACCCATTGAGTGTGGTTGTATCCCAATAAAACTTTATTTACAAAAACTGGTGGCAGGCTAGAATTGGCCCACAAGCTTTAGTTTGCTGACCTCTGACTCAGAATCTCAAAACATCCCATACAGAGGACCCAGATGATCATGCAGAAGAATAATTCAGTGTGTACAGGTAAAGTTCTGGCTTAGAAGGACTTCCTGGCCCCCACCAAGCCATGCCTTGGGTCATGAAAGGTGAACAGCACTAATTGTTCCTGCAGACCAGCTGAACCAAAACCCACTCTAAAACTGTTTTTCTCCCACCTGGCGGGAAAACACCTTCTCTCAGTTTAACAACTTTTAATGAAGGTATTGCCTCACAGGTTGGGACCAACCACCTCAAGTTCCACATCTGGAACAAGGAAGTTTTCCTGTAGGAGGTGAGATCTAAATGTTTAGATACCAATGATGTAGGCGGCCAGGGCCCAGACTTAAACCATAATAGAGAGTGAATGCCAGTATCTAAATTTTCTGGAATAGTTCAGGGTCTACAACTCCTAGTGTTGAGGGGTAACTACACTGGCCCTCTGCAAAGAAGTAAGCCAGAAGATGTGAATGTAATGAATTACTTTCTCCTTGCCAAAGTAATAATACCAACCTCTGTATGATACCACGGCAGAAGAAACCAGTTGACAAACGTTGTGACCTAGACTGTTCTTTCATTCGAAGAGTTTTTTTGTAGTGCCAGGTGTGGTTTGAGACTCAGCCTGGTATGACTTATTCATTCCAAAGCTGGAATTTGCTTGGTTCCATGGGAGCCATTTGTAACAAATGTCGCTGGTGGCTTGTCCAACAACCACTCCAACTCCTGCTTTCTTTTTCCTTGAAGATGAGCCACTGATTTTGTTGGCGTTCTTCATGTAACAAAGATAAATCTCACTTGGTTTAATTCAGTGAGGATCCTCCCATTAACCATAGCAGTGAGTTCACGGATATGTATGTAATCCTGTGTCACCCCATGACAAATCAGGAAAAATCTGTGGGGAGGCTGCAGGAAAAGGTACCTCCTTCCTTCAAAAGAGGCAGAGGGGAAAATGTGTTCTTGGGTGGGCACTATGGATACAGAGCTTGGAGCTGTGGTTTCCATCTTTGAACCCCGTAAGGGTAACAAAGCATGATAAACCTCCAGCTGCCTTGTCATGAGACCTTCTGTTATTGAGAAAGTAAGTGTTCCTCATTATGTAAACTAACTTGAATTTTCTGTCTCTCACAGCCAAAAGAATCCCAAATGATACCCATGCCTGCTTGGTCTCCCTCAGGTCAGTTCAGGTCCTGCTGCTCTGTCAGCTCTCAAGCTCTCTGCTTTCACTATCCACACCTCATCTTACCACCCAGGAGAGATTTGGAGATTGTTCTTTGTCTTATTTTGTCTTAATAGCCCTTGAGGTTGAGATCTTACCTCTTAGGATTTCACCAGGGAGCCACTGGTCAGTAAAGAGTTATAAACACAGCTACTCAACAGACCGAAGTGATCTTAGTTTGTGCTTTTGTTATTGGAGGTGTTGGTAAATACTAAGGCTGTGTTTATTTTTCATTTATTCAGTGCAATTGTCCTTCCCCAACAAAGATTGTAGGCTAGTGGATACAATCAAGTAAGCCACTACCTACAATGTAATGAGAGACCAGAGAGGGAACTGGGGGCTGTGGAAGTCCAGAGGGAGGATCCATCGTTGCCTCATCCAACAGTCAAAACCTTCCCATTTCTTCCATGCTTTCAGAGACTCCTCCCCTGTAAATGCCAGACACTTACTCCCCAGCCCCTGCGGCAGCTTAGGCATCCACATATATGAGCTCCTTCTGGCCAGCGAGACATGACAGAAAGCCTTCAAATGACTTCTAAGAAGGACTTTCCTTGAAGATTAAGGTCATCACTTTTCTGTGATGACCTTAATCTTCCCTTTCTGCTCTTGGTGGCTTCCTGGGAGGGCATAATCAGAGCTACAGCAGCCGTCTCGTGACCATGAAATAAAAGCCAAGGGCATTGCAGAAAATGATTCTAAGTATTGACATTATCACATCATAGAACCAATCCTATATCTGTGTATCTCCAGATTTCTTATTATGTGATGTTACCACTACATTTTCCTATCTGTTATATTTTGGCCATAGCATGCTAAATAGTACAAAGTGTATCTAACCTGGACTGGGGAATCTAGGAAGGCTTCCTGGAGGAAGTAACTCATAAGCTAAAGCATGAAAGATATATACACATGATGTAATAGGAGGAGAAATAAAGGAGTGTTCAGAGACTTGGAGGAGAGAGTATGGCAAGTTTAAAAATGCAAAATCAGTGGCTATGGCTGAAGCATAAAATATTTTCTATAGAATGGCAAGAGATAAGGTCAAATAAGTAAAAGGAGGGAGTACAAATCATATATAACCTTGTAGGTCATGTTAATGAATTTTGTTTTTTCCTTAAAAACATTACAAGCACTATTGAAATCTTTCTCATTCTCAGATCAGAGTTAATCTCTTCTTTTACACACCCTGATGACACTGCTGATGGTTCACTGTCATTTGCTCCTTTTAGAGCTTATAATTTGTTATTCAAATATTTGTTTCCTCCAGTTTAATTCAGTAATGCTTATCCCATCAACCAAACCAGTTATTGGTTTACGGATGAGTATGTAACCCAGTTCTGCCTAATGGAAAATAAGGAAAAATCTGCTGGGAAGCATCTGGAAAAGTTTTCTCCCTTGAAAAGAAGCATGGGGAGAATGCATCTCCTGGAGGGCAGGCTATGTCTTATCTCATCTGTATCAACCCCCTCTAACAAATCCCCATCAAGGTTTGTTGAATCAAATTGCTTATCTCATTAGAATTTACAGAACCTGGATCTATTTTAAAGTACTTTGCCTCCCTTGATCCTTTCAATACTGCAATGAAACCTAAGGGAAGTCCAGGCTTCTCACAGCTGGTTAGAGCAGAACCATAAGGGCTGGAACAAGGTTGTATCTCTCTTCATCCGGAAATGCTTTTCACTGTATCATACAGTTTTGCCCCATAGCACGTGCTTCCATCACTAAGAGTTTGTACGTTCATTCATTTGCAATGAGGTTGCAGTTTGTTGAAACTTACAAAAAAATTTTTTTTTTCCATGTAGTCATTGCCAGAAGCTTTGTCGTAATAGAAACATCCAGTCACACTTTCTTTTCTTGGGAAGAATTGAGAGTGGTCCTTTGTTGTGGTTTGAGAAAGGCTAGCATTCCCCCCATATCTCCTGGTCCTTAAAGTTCACAGAATACTTCAGGCTGGAGGACACACTTGTGTAGGAACTCTCTTAGTTAGCATGACTAACTACCTACCATAACAGATGAACTTGGACATCTCAGTGGCTCAACTCAATGTTTTATGTCTCTCTCACATAGAGGTTCATTTTTAGGGGGACCAAATTAGAGAGCAAGGCTATTTCTCTTTTGTGAGTCCATTCTCCCCTGTGGTCCCTGTGATCTTCTGAGTCTAGTAGACAGACAGAGGAAGAGAGAGAGGAGCTTTTCATGGACCTCCCTTCTCCCACCTTACATTGGACAGAACTCAGTCATATGGCTACACTTACAGGCATGTAAGAATGGGAAAAGTAGTCCACCTCTATGCCCAAAAAGATAACCAAATTATTTTGAAAGACAAGTGGTCATCTCTGACTTACAGATCAAGGGGTATCTTGAGAAGAAAGTGGTGATAACCCTCCACCTACTGAGGTTCAACTTTATAGTACTTGTTCTTTTTCCTTAGAGAGATTGTGTGAGTTGGGGTAGAGGGTTGGAAGGGGGTGGGAGGAGCAGAGAGAGAGAAAAAAAGAGAGAATCCATCCCCAACATGGGGCTCAGTCTCACAACCCTGACATTATTTCACCCTGATTGGAGTGAAATCAAGAGTCAGATGCATAACTGACTGAGCTACCCAGGTGCCCCCAAACTTAACGGTATTTCTGAAGAACTAGGATAGAGCAGAGGAGGTTGGGCTATGTGGAGGGGACTTTGCCATAAGGGAGAAGATAGACTTGCCTGTTGATTCACCTCAAAGCCAAGATCATGTTTTTCATGAGGGAAGATTAGTTCCAAACATGACATATGGATGAAGTTAGAAATCCCTCCTTATCCAAAAGGATATTTTTATCCATTTGGTGTTTACATATTGCTTATATATTAAATTATAATCTTTTAATTTAAAAGATTTAAATATAAGTGTTTAATATATTGTTTACATATTAAAAAGAGCTGGGTACTGAAGAATTGCATGTATTTCCTGGAGCCCATGCCCCAATATAATACCATTTAATACCATGAAATAACCCATCCATTCATTCATTTTTTTCAACAAAGCTTATTGAGTACCTACCGTGTGCTTAGCAAATTCCAGGTGGTGGGATACTGTTGTCCCTGCCCTCATACCTTCAATAATAAATAAATATGATTTCAAGTAGCCATAAACACAATGAAGAAAACAGAGTTTGGTTGCAAGGTAAAGGGATAGAATGTGACTAGGGGAGAAGGGTCTGGCACTCTTCTGAATTGGCTAAAGCAGGATATGGCGAATGTTTCCAAGGGAAAGAAAGGCTTCCTTTCCTCATTTCTAAGACCCGGTGAGACTTCGGCTGGGCCAGAAAAATATTGATAACCAAACAATTTTCTGTGTTTGGTCCAAGACTACTCCGTGTTTCTGGACCTCTTGCTTTCAAGAACCACACTCGGCAGCCATGGTGATGAAAACAATAGCATAATATGAGCTTTGGGTGTAGACTCATATTTTCCGGGATTTCTCAGTAGAGAACAGTAATTAAGAATGACCCCTTGTGCCAGTGAACACCGCTGGGATTCTCAGACTTACCTCAGGAGGTATACCTCCTTAGAAATACACCGATGAGGGATCAGGCATCAGGAATGCGCGGTTTGAGCTGGATCAGGAATGGGGCCTCACAGGTGGAGGAAGGCATATCAATTCCGCCCTCATCCCCCAATTATTTCTTTAACACTTTCTATGTGTCAGATACCATGTTAAGGCCTCGAGATACAGGGAACAAACATGGCACAACCCTCACTTAGAGAGGACTTAGCCTCAAGGAAAAGAGAGAGCTTGACAGAAAAATCGAAGTCGTCCATGAACACATGTGTATGCTCCCACTGTGTGCGAAGCCCTTTGCCCAGTTCCCTAAATAGCGGTGTGTAGCCTCTGGGGCTGCTGCATGTGCCCCTTCATGAATAGTGAGCACATTTTTTCCTCCCTGAGGTGCTTCTCCCTGAAAGGGCACTGACTTCCCGCTCTTACTAACTCTTCTGCAGGTGCTTCCCTCCTGAGGGAATTCAGCCTTGTTCCGCTTCATGACCAGGCAGCTGTAGGGGTCCCGCAGGGCCGTACTCTTACCTTATCCTGGGATCCAGCCCCAACATGTGTGTTCTCATTCTGACCCTCCCAGGTCACCCCGTGGCTGCCAGAAACCACGAGTCCCCGTTGTGCATCGGTCCTCCAAAGTCAACCTTGTCATTATGCAGATGCTCTCAGAGACCACGTCTGAACACTGTGCCAAAACAACTAGTCCAGAAGGAACATTCGGTCAATCTGGTTTGTCAGAAAGCCAAAAAAATAAAACATTTGTTCGATTGAATTCATGTAAGAGTTGGTTTGTTTTATTTTTAGCTGAATTTAGTCTTGTTGGCTGGCGTATCTAGGCAGAGTTCTCGTCTCCTAGGGTTACAAGACCTCACGTAGTCAACAGCCACCACAACAAAAATGTGTCCGCTTTCCCCGCCAAGATCTTGGTCTTATCTCCATAACACTGTGAAATGCAGTTGAGGGCAAGAACTGTATCATCTTCTCCATCACTCAGGGTAGGTCTGTCTTAATATTTGTGTCAGTCAAGGTCCTGCCAGAAAAGAGATAGCCCACACAATTGGAATCACTTGGGGAAAGTGTAGCAGAAGGACAGTTTGCAAAGGTGTAGGCAGCTGGAGAGAAATGCCAGGGAATAGGGCAGTGACTCAGGCTAGTAACAGAACTCTGGCTAGGCCTGAAGGGACATGAGGGGCAGCCATCTTTGTCCAAGGAGTGCATCCATTTTATGTCTCATCCATAGCAGGAGAGCTGGGAGGAGCTGAACCCCAGCCTCACTCTCCTCCCTCGCTTAGATCACCTCTCTGGGATCCCTTATAGCCAGACTCACCTGGCATGAGGGCACAGAGCCTGTGGATATAACTCATATCTGTCAGCCTCCCGGAAGACAGAAGACTCCAGAAGGGTGGAAAGTAGAGCCAGAGGAACAGACAGAAGGTGTCTGGCCCAGTACTGTGTCAACTAATTTCCACAAGAATTTGATTCCACACTCTCCCCGGACCAGCATCTTACTTTTCAAGTTAAGCAGTCTTGTGGATTCACAGACTCTTGAGCATAGGGGGATTTGAAAGCACCAACTCCTCTGGGATGCAGAAAACTTCTCTGAAGTCCATCCTCTTTTTGAATGCCTCTGTTGATAGGAAGATCAAGGCATTTGAGGGACCATCTAATGAGAAGCCTCTGCAACCCAGCCCCTTTTTCTCTGGTTTCTAATGTTCTACGCCACCAGAACAAGTCTAAATCTCTAACTCTCTTTCACAAGGAAGAATGGAATGTTAGAGCCTTAAAACTCCACATCTGGGCATGGGGTGAGGAGGAGAAGCTGCAAAGCTTGGGCTGATCTCCCACGCCAAGGCAGAATGGATCTCGTCTTGTGGAGAGGGTGGGGAAACCACTTCTCTTTTTGCATCCCACCACAAACTCCGCTAAAATTCAGAGCATCCTAAAAATGAAGACACGACTGTGAAATCCCTGAGAACCAGAGCTGGGACCCTTCCGACAGATTTAATTATATTTCAAAGCCACATACTCCCCTCTGCAAGACAGAGGAATCCAACAGCGATGGCCAATGGCAGCCAGTGTCCTTAATGAAAACCTAGCACTAAAAATACCCTCGGCCAGCTCCGAGGACCGCCCTGCTGCCAGTCTGTTCTATTTCTTCTTCTCAAAAATCCCAGCCTGCCGAAAGCACTCCACACGAGAAGGGCTGGGTTGTTTGCAGGAATCCGTGTAAAACGTAGACAGTAGTTTATTTGTTAGACTGGTAACACATGAGAAATGGAGGAGAGATTTGTTTTCTGTAGCAGGAGGCAAATCAAGCCAGCTGGCAACATGCCTGAAACAAATGACCAAGAAACAACCAGATCTGTGTGAAACTTGGTGAGAAAGTTTAGAGTCCGTCGGGCAGAGAAGAGGCCGCCAGTGGAAGATCAAATGGGCAAGCAGAGAGGACAAAGAAGATTGTCGAGTCCTCTTAGGGGTAAACTCACTGCCCTATTTCTTTTGCACCCGTTTTAAGAGCTGAAATTAAATTGGGCTGGTTCCCTTTTTTGGATTTCTCTTCAACAGCTGTAAGCTTTAAATGATCAAGTGAGGACTAGCAAAAAGTCATTTGGGTTGTCATCCCACTGTTTGCTGTGGAAACTCAGATGCCACGACAACCTTAGGAGACACGTGTTGTGAGCCCCTTTTTTTAACCGTACAAATATTTTTAAATGTACATTCCGTAAAATTCACTTTTTTTTTCCCTGTACCGTTAGTTCTATATGAGTTTCGTGAAGGCCTCTGGTTGTGTAATCTCCACAGTGAAGATACAAAGCAGTTCTGTCCCCTCAAAACGCCCCCCTCGCGCTAGACTTTTCTCCTCACCACCTTCCCCGACTCAGCACTAACCCCTGGAAACTACTGTTCCTCTGTCCCTAGAGTTCTGTCTTTTCTAAAATGTCATATACATGAAATCACATAGCAAAGAGCCTTTTGAGTCTGTCCTGGCCACATTTTACAAATAAATCAAAGGACACTCAGAGAAGTTCAGTATCCTGCCCAGGGTCACAAAGCTACAAAAGCAGAAAATTGAATGCAAGCACACTGATTGCAGATCTTATCCTTTCTCCCCAGTGCTGAGCTGGAGCTCTGTTTCCTCATCTCCCTCATCAAGATTGTGGGGGAGGAGAGAGCGGGAAGGGGTGGGGGAGGGAGGGTGGTAGCACAATGAAATCATGGACGCAGAAGGACTTTGGAAAATGTAAAGCCCTTTGTCCAAGGCAGCATTGCCTCTTGTTTGTAGCAGCCTTTGTCCCAGACCAAGCATTTGCAGGAGGGCACTGAGCTCTCCAGATGACCCTACTGAACTTAGTGGCATACCTTTGAACCTAGCCCTATCAGTCTGTTTAAAGAAACTCTCTCTCCCTCTCTCTGTCTCTCCCTCCTTCTGCTAATGGAAGAAGCACCTCAGGAAGCCAGAGGACCTATCTTGACTAGGAAAAAGAATCACTGCTTTCCACAAACACAGATTTATTTATGGGCTTGGGGTCATGCAGGGGTGCTTTGGTCATCTGAAGGGATTTTTCTATTCTCAGGACATAAAAGTAACTGCTATGAAATAGAATTTGACTTGACTATTATGTCACAAGAAGTAAACATCATCTGCTGGCCTGATGGCTTGGGTGCCTCTCTCTAAACTTCTTCTGCCAAAGGCTTTGAAATGTTTGCTTTCGGGCTGGATTCAACCATCAGAATATTTAGAGAAGCACATGCCGCAGCCCCACAAAGCAGATCCTTCTCTTCGAAAAGATAAACCTGCAAAGCTGTGGTTTTCTTGAAGCCACAGAAGTATGAGTGTTGTTCCTTCCTCCACCCCTGCCCCTTCTAAATGTTATTGAAAGCAAAGGTCTTCTTCTTTGTTACTGCTGCAGATGGGGCAGTTTTACAACAGACTCAACCAAGGTTCGTGAGACACCTGGAGGGTTGCTCGGCTCCGACTCTGCCCAGTGGAGAGATGATGCCGGCCACATGTGAAATTTCTAATTCTGTAGGACCCCATCTTCAAAAGCAGAAAGAACTAATTGAAATTCATTTTAATAATGTGTTTTAAACTCATATATCCAAAATCCATAATCAACATGCAATTATTCATGAGGTGGGTTGTTTCTCACCCGAGAAAACACCAATGATGTCTACTCACAGAGTAGGCTCAAGGATTAAAGGACTGTCCGACTGAAGAGCATGACATGTGGTAAGTGGCAGATGAATGTGAGTTGTTACTAGAAGCATCAACGGTATGACTGTTCTGACTGGTATCATGACTCTTACCATGGCTATTCAGAAGCCAAACCTCAGGGGCCCCCGGGTGGCTCAGTCAGTTAAGCATCTGACTCTTGATTTCATCTGTGGTCAGGATCTCGGGGTCGTGTCCAGCTCTACACCCAGCAGCAGGGAGTCTACTGGAGATTCTCTCCCTCCCTCTCCCTCGGCCACTCCCTCTACTCATGCTCTGTCTCTCTCTCTCTCTCGCTCTAAAATAAATACAACTTGAAAAAAAAAAAAAGAAGAAGAAGAAGAAGAAGGAGAAAGAGAGGAAAAGGAAGAGGAAGTGGAAGAAGAAGTCGTCAAACCTCGCCAGTCTGTCTTTGGATTTTGTATGGAAATGGAAACCAGAATCAGATTCACCACCTCCGAGGTGGAGGGGATCTAGGAAAAAGGCAACCAAAGGAATGAATCATATTTTACAGCCCTTAAGAGTTAAAAAAAAATGGGGGGGCACCTGAGTGGCTCAGTTGGTTAAATGTCTGCCTTTAGCTCAGGTCATGATCTCGGGGTCCTGGGATCGAGCCCTGCATCGGGCTCCCTGCTCATCAGGGAGTCTGCTTCTCCCTTATACTTCCCCTGCTTGTGCTCTCTCTCCCGCGCGCTCTCTCTCAAATAAATAAAGTCTTTATAAAAGAAAAGGGAGAGTTAAAAAAATTCTTTCCTCCATGCTTTTCTTTGATAGTCACACTTAACCTGTAATGCAGAAACTATTCTATCTTCTTTATAGATGAGGAAAGGGAGGCTCAGAAAAGTTAGGTGAGGCACTCAGAGTCACCCAACCAGAGCAGGAGAGACAAGAATTAACTACAGGGCTTTTATCCCCAAAGGTATTTCTTTAATAAAACTCACAAAACCGGCAGAACCCTGGTCCTCTCTCTGAACGCTGGTTCTGCTGCTCATGGTTTTGCTGGGCAAGTTGCCTGAGCTTTCTGAGCTTGTCTCTCATCTGTAACACAGTTTATCTCTTCGACACAGGAGTTGGGAAGGATTGTAGACTGAGTAACAATACTCCACAGAAAGTCAATGTACACTCTGTTTCTTAAATCAGAACTTTTCTTAAATCAGAACTTTTCTTAAAGTCTGTTAAATCAGAACTCCTACTGGACCCTCAAGCTGGATGTTGCGTTAATTGGATGTCAGTGTACCCTTTCAGTAGAAACGATCAATGTCCAGTAGTCTTAAAGTTACACTTCTTTCCATGAGAAAGCTCACTGAGGCTTAGGGCTGAGCACGGGCACCATGCCTTTTATGTATGTCCATTGACTTCAGTGTCCCCATCTGGCTTCACGAGGTTTTGTTCCACAGTGAAGCATTCCTCATCCCCCAAGATCCCGTGAAGAGGCCTCATCTTGAAGCCATCACTGCCATCCGGCAAGCAGACACCGTGCTGAGCTCTTCAGTGAAGGCATAATGGGGGAAAAAAATTACCCCACATCAAGAGAAGTGTGGCTCGACGTCTTAGCAGGACACATATGGCTGCCTCCCATGGGACAGTTGTGGAGAATTTAATAAAAGTAAAAAGTTGCTCATAAAAGTATGGGCAGAGTTAAGAGAAACCAGCAAGGGATGGTATAGAGCCTCGTGCTTAACTGCAGAGAGGCTGTTTCAGGCCAAACTTGAATGGGCAAGACAGAAACAGACCCAGAACTTCTCCAGAGCGTCAGCTGAGCTTGAGGGCTGCCTGACAGGAAGCATGACCTTCAGGAGAAAGTCACAGCTAATCTGTAGAGGAAGGAAGAATGGGGGAACAAGGAAGAGGGACAATAAGCATGATGACCTCACTCTCAGATCTCATGCCAATGCTCCTGATTGGCTACATTCAACAGAAAGTCAGAGGGAGAAGGAGCCCATTGAGGAGTCCATGATGATCAGCCTCTCTCCCCCGCCCCGCCCCCCAGATCACAGCACTTGGTCAAGAAGGGAGTGGAACTGAAGGGACAAATGGGAAATACACAGCACAAAATTATCATTTGATTTGGATCTTGGAACATTTCCTAAATGACCAATAATTCTCTGGCCTCTGGATTTGGGAGGCATTTTGGAAGAGAGCATGACCAACCTGTTACTCTTCAAGTTCTACCCTTATTGATGGACAAAGTCCTCTTCCTGCTTCCTTTCCAAATACCTTTCTTTCTGAATGGCATTCTTCCAACTTGCATACTAGACCAGCTCTATAAAAGTGTGTTCAGTGTGCAACTTAAGAAACCAGTACAAGAGGGGCGCCTGAGTGGCTCAGTTGGTTAAGCAGCTGCCTTCGGCTCAGGTCATGATCCCAGCATCCTGGGATGGGGTCCAACATCAGGCTCCTTGCTCCGCAGGGAGCCTGCTTCTCCCTCTGCCTCTGCTGCCACTCTGCCTGCCTGTGAGCTCTCGCTCTCTCTCTCTCTCTCTCTGGCAAATAAATAAATAAAATATTAAAAAAAAAAAAAAAAGAAAGAAACCAGTGCAAGAGAACCAAGATTGATTGAGCCCTGTGATAAATCAGGCACTGCGCTAGGTAGTTAAAATAGGTTAACCCTCAGGCTGGTTCTATCATCTAATTAGAAAGGGGGAAAATATGTTTGAAGTTTACCACTTTAAAATGTAAACGTAAATGTTATAAAGATATGTTATAATGGAAAACTCAGTTGGGTTTTGCAATAGGTCAGGAAATGATTAGCACTCTTCAGAAAGAAGTGATTTACACCAAGAAAAATGATTTGACATGGTGGAAATCTGATGGAGGTGGACATGGTATTTTATGGCAAGCAAGAGGAGAGACTGTATTTCACACAAACCAAAGTATTGGCCAAAATGTCTTAGTCCCTGGACCTGATTTTTATTAAGACTCTGTCTGTTATTTCAAGTACTTAAGGTTAGGAAGAGGTTAAATCAAAATAAGGAAGCCAGTCCTACAGAAGCAGCCCTAAGGACCTATATAGCTGCATCCCTTACTGTACAGATTATGAGATTAAACCCAAAATAGTCCATACATTCAGTGGTCGTAATGAGTAGGGCAGAGAAGGAATAGGAAAAGAGAGAGAATTGGTCATTTGTCATCTTATAGCCCCAACAAAGGTAGCAATGTTTTTTCACTTCTCAACTGACTCTGGACACAGAACACATTTGGCTGCCATGACAAGGATCTGTGTAGTAGAAGTTGGGGTTTGGGGTAATTTCAAGTTTTAAAATGGGAACTCTCGGGACGCCTGGGTGGCTCAGTGGGTTAAAGCCTCTGCCTTCAGCTCAGGTCATGGTCCCAGGGTCCTGGGATCGAGCCCCGCATCGGGCTCTCTGCTCAGCAGGGAGCCTGCTTCCTCCTCTCTCTCTGCCTGCCTCTCTGCCTACTTGTGATCTTTGTCTGTAAAATAAATAAATAAAATCTTTTTTTAAAAAAATGGGAACTCTCTCAACTTCGTAATTAGTCAACTGAGTCACTTACTAACTTTCATAAATTTTTTATTTGTTGTACATCTAATAGTCATGTGGGAAATTTGAAGTAATGCACACACAGAATAAATAATGAACTGTCAGTCATCTTTTATCCCATCTCACAAAGATTTCTGCCACTAGCTTTTCAGTAAATCTTCATGTACATTTGGGTTTGGGGCCCATTTTCTTTTTCCTTTGGCACATTTGGGATTATACTATAATTACTATTTCCTCTCAATCCCTAATTTAAAGACTAACTACAATCTTGGGGCACCCAGGTGGCTCAGTCTGTTAAGTGTCTGGCTGTTGATGTCAGCCCAGCTCATGATTTCAGGGTCACGAGATCAAGCCCTGCATCAGGCTCTGCTCAGTGCAGAGTCAGCTTGAAATTCTCTTCCCCCTTCTGCCTCTCCCTGCAGCTTGGCTACAGATAGATAGGTAGGCAGATAGATAGATAGATAGATAGATAGATAGATAGATAGATAGATAGGTAAGACTACCTATAATCTAAAACAATGCTTCTTTCTCAGAGACTTGCATTAAAATCAACTATAGATTTAATTTTTTGAATAATTTTAAAATAAAATAAAAACAAGTTTTCCCTAGAAATTAGGATTCAGTATATGTGAGGCACATGGACCTTAGGTTATGATTTTATCATTTTTGATTCATATCACCAGTTGTGAATTCGTGCACAGCATAGGAGTAGCATCCCTATAATGTGAATACAAACATCCTCATTTTCAACATAGCATCATTTTTTATTGTATCTTCATTATTTATTGTATTCATTGTATTTTCCTACATCACAAAATATTTCTTTTTTGTTATGGTGAAATATACATAACATGAAATTTACCATCTTAACCATTTTTAAGTGTACCACTAACAGCATTAAGTATGTTCACGATGTTGTCTAATCATCACCACTATCTCTTTCCAAATCCTTTTCAACATGCCAAACTGATACTCTACACCCATTTCTCCCATACCCACAGCCCCTGGAGAAAAATAATATTTTCTAAACATCATTTCATATTGATGAAATGAAATATTTTGTAGTCATATAAAATGTTTCTTATATGGATATGCTATAGTCTACTGAACCATCATCATAACTTTGGACAATTTTGTTGTTTCTAGTTTTTTTTCTAAGGCAGCAACAAATGCCCATATGTGTGTGTATGTTTCTATTTGGCTCTTCTTTGTATCTTCTGTTTCTCTGCAGCAATATTTTATTTTCTCATTTGTGTCAAGTGTGTTTGAAATTGCTTGTCAGAGCATTTGCACAATAGATGGTATATAGTCTTTATCACATAATTTTACACATATATTTGCAAATAATTCATGTGCATAATATATGAATATATAATATATAACCCATATACATATTATTATATCCTTGAAATAAACACTTGAAAGTGAATTTACTGGATGAAATGTGCAGTATTTTAAATAAAGCTTTAAAGTTCCTGACAAAATAGCTTCATTAAATCTTTATCATTATTATTAAAAAAGACTTTCACCATATTCTCTCTAAAACTGTTTATCACATTTAATAGACAAATAAATAATTTCTAATAGTTCTGATTTCTCTTTAATAGCTTATTAATGAAGAATATACTTCTTTTACGTGTTTGCTACCTATTTCTTATTTTGTAAATTATCAAGATATTTGACTGTTCATCTGCTTGAGTTCTACTATTCGTTTTATTCATTTATCTATTTTAATGTTGACAGAGAATATTTCCCTTTTGCCAGTAATATTTATGACAAATATTATTGCCAGTTTTTTGTTAGATTATTATTGGTGGTTTTTAGAGCAAAATACAAAGTGTGAAATCTCTATGTGATACAATCTTTTTAGCCTTTGGGATTGCTGTCTTTGTTTTTACCAAAGTTCTTCCCCAAATGAAGAGTCAGTAATCACATATTTTTTACATATTTATGGTTTGTTTTTCCCCTTAATTCTTAGGTATGCCTAAAATTGATTTAGAAATTGTGTATCCAGGGCGCCTGGGTGGCTCAGTGGGTTGGGCCTCTGCCTTCAGGTCAGGTCATGATCCCAGAGTCCTGGGATCAAGCCCGGAGTCAGGCTCCCTACTGGGTGGAGAGCCTGCTTCCTCCTCTCTCTCTCTCTGCCTGCCTCTCTGCCTACTTGTGATCTCCGTCTGTCAAATAAATAAAATCTTGTTAAAAAGAGAAAAAAAGAAAGAGAAATTTTGTATCCAGTAAAAAGTCAAACTCCCCCCCCCCACAAATAACTAACTCACTGCCATCAGATTATCTCTTTGTTAAAAAAAAAAAAAGCTTCCCCACTGATTTATGATAGCGTCTTTAACATGTTTGTCAGAATTCAATGTGCTGGCTCTTTCTCAGGCTACCTAGTCTATTTCGGTGATTACCTTTTTATTCCTATAGCAGTGCCACACCATTAAAATCATTTCATTTTTTTAACTTTTAACTTTTAACTAGGTAGAATTTCAGAAATATACAAAATAGATAAAATTAAATTGTGAAGTCCTATGTACTCATCACCCAGGTTCAACCCTACAGTTTTTTGTTTGTTTTTTTGTTTGTTTGTTTTGTTTTGTTTTGTTTTGTTTTTATTTGATAGAGATCACAAGTAGGCAGAGAGGCAGGCAGAGAGAGAAAGGGAAGCAGGCTTCCCGCTGAGCAGAAAGACAGACTCAAGGCTCGATCCCAGGACCCTGGGATAACGACCCGAGCCGAAGGCAGAGGCTTTAACCCACTGAGCCACACAGGTGCCCCAACATTACAGTTTTTTAAAAGGCCACGATAACAAAGCACAAGAGAAATGGCAAAGAGAAAGGAGAGAGGAGATTAATAATGTTCCCATTTCATCTTACCCAGTTATGACTTAGTCTCTACCAATAAAATAAGTATATTTGTAAGACAATGGGGGAAAACAGTTGTTCCAAGAAACTTAGCTAAGTAGAGTCAGTGTAGTTGAACAAAGGATATGGGAGGTTCTAATAATATTCCTAAAAGATAGGACAAAGAGAAAACCTAAGTAATATAAGAAGCATGTGAGTTCATAAGAAGCGATGAACCTTTTCTTTACATGAAATTCAAAGAGGAATGTTTTATTTAAACATTGTTGAACAAAATGGACAATGTCTTCCAAAGTAGAATTGCAAAAGATAACAAAGCAAATTTTTGATTACTTTTTCTTTTCTCAACCTTGGATAAAAACCAAAGTCTGTTTTTAATCACTGTCTTGAGCACATTTCCAGCAAGAGCTAAAGTCATAGCATCCAGGTAAATAGTTTTTCGAAGACGCTTAGAGAATCTAAGACCATAAGTCACACATGTTTAATTAATGGTATCTGTGTCATGATGAAAAGACTGATAATAGATATTTGTTCTTTTCTTAGAAAAAAATAGGAGATTGAGCCACCTTGCTTTTGACTGGTGATTATCAAAATATGGCAAAATGCTTTTTGTGACAGGTGTTAGTGAATTTTATTTTTTAAATATTTTATTTATTTATTCAACCGAGAGCATAAGAAGGGGGAGCGGCAGAGGGAGAGGGAAAAGAAGGCTCCCCGCTAAACAGAGAGCCTGACATGGGGCTCGATCCCAGCTTGGGTGAAGGCAGATGCTTAACAGACTGAACCACCCAGGTGCCCCATTTTGTAAGACTGGTTTTATTTATTTATTTTTTATGTATGTATGTATGTATGTATATATGTATTTATTTGACAGAGAGAGAAAATTTTAAAAATGTATGGTTTTTCTGCTGAATGCTCAGGGCTGGTAGACTATTCTAATTCTCTAGTCCAAAAAAAAAAAAAAAAAAGTATATTTTAAGGTTCTTTTCCAGGCAAGATGGAATAAGCATGTTCTTCACTGTGTCTCCTGTCGAACGTAATTACAAAATCTTGACAAGATGCACAAAGCAGTTATTTGAGGACTCAGAAACATAATTAGTAGCAGGTGAATTGGGGAAGATTAGAATCTGAAGTTACAACAAGGTTGTGAGTTTATCATTTTTCCTCTTCCTGCATGCCCTGGCCTGAACACAAAAGCAGCCCAAAACCCCCAAGAGAGCACAGTGGTGCACACAATGCTCCAGGAGAAACCTTCTAGTCCTGTCTTGAAAAGAAGGGACCAGAAATTTCTAAGCCTCAGAAACTGGGGAAATCCTCTATTTGCCTTCTTATTTCCTTCTCTTGCTTCTCTCCCACTCTGTCCCTTAAGCCGTCCCACAGTGGCAGAGACAAAGGTTGTCAAGGAGCTGGCAAGACCCTTCTGGGGGTTTGGAGGGAGTGACCCCTCCATCGCACTTGATTCCTTCTCTATCCTCTTGCCTCTTGGGCTTAGGCACAGGTGCAGTCACAGATATGCATGGCAGAAAAGGCAACTAAAACCCCAGCTATCAGCCACAGGGCCAAAAAGAGGAGCCCAAGGGAAATAAAAAGTATCAAGGACATCATAGAAGAGGAACTTGAGAAAGCAACTCTCCAAGTTATTTATGAATACATGGTTTCACCCTAAATGTGTATGCAGGAGTCTGATCCTAATCGGCCAACCAGAGACTGTGAGAATTGAAATAACAGATAGACTGTGGCCAGGCTCCCAAACTAACCCCTACATGACACACAAGTAGGACAGATCTTAATAACACTTGAAGACTTTGAAAATTGAAATAGCTTAGGAAACAAGGCCCATAGGTTGGAATTTGTGGTCTTAACCTCACCAGTTTGATTGCCTGTCAAAATTAAAATGTGAACAATTTTCATCAGATTTAAATAAGACACAGACTTTTATAATATAATATTCAAAATGTTCAGAATACAATCCAAATTACTAAGTGTACAAAGAATGAGAAAAACCTCAAACTGCGTGGAAAAGGCAATCAGCAGACATCAACATGACAATGACATAGATATGGGAATTGTCTGACAAAAATCTAACAGCAGCTCTTATGTAAATGTTCCAACAAGTAATCACAAACACACTTGAAATAAATGAAAAACAGAATGTCTCAGCAAAGAAATAGAAAATATTAAGATGAACCAAACAGAAATTTCAGAACAACAACAAAAAAAATCAGTAACCAAAATTTAAAACTCCTTGTGTGGGATCAATCGCACATAGAAGATAATGGCAAAGAAGCCATGTGCTTGAAGATAGATCAATAGAAATTGTCTCATTTGAACAACACAGAGAAAAATATTATTTAAAAAGTTTAAGCCTCAAGGACATGTGAGCCACTAACTGAAAGTCTAACATTCGTGACATTAGAGTCCAAGAAGAAGAAAAGAAGAAGGAATAAAGTGCTGAAAAAGCACTTGAAGCATCAATGGCTGAAAACTTCCCAAGTTTGGCAAAAGACATTTATCTACATATTTAAGAAGTATGGCCAGCCACAAGCTGGGTGACTCCAAAGAAATCCAAGACCAAACATAACCTAAGTTGTATATCAAAGAGAATAAATTTTCAATGAAAATTTCCTGAAAGCTGCCAGAGGAAAACATTACATTTCCTAAAGGGAAACAATGAGTCAAGCGACTACACATTTCTCACCCAAATACCAGGGATGCCTGAAGAATGTGACACAACATTCTTGAAGCACTGAAAGTAAAGAACCACTAACTCAGAATTCTATATCCAGTGGAAAAAATCCTTCAGTGATGAGATTAAAATAAAGATATTCTCAGTAAAGACCAACTAAAAGAATCCATTGTCAGCAGAGCTGCTCTTAAAAAAAATCCCCAAAGGAAATACTTCAACAGAAGGGAGATGACACCAGAAAGACAAAATTGGAACATGGAGAATGGAGGGAAAGCAAGAGAAATGGTAAATATCTGGGTAAATATAAAGAACTCTCAGTTGAAGATTTATTTATTTAACAGAGATCACAAGTAGGCCGAGAGGCAGGCAGAGAAAGAGAGGAGGAAGCAGGCTCCCTGCTGAGCAGAGAGCCCAACGCAGGGCTGATCCCAGGTGGGATCCAATTTTCCCAGCACCATTTATTGAAGAGGCTGTCTTTTTTTCCATTGGACATTCTTTCCTGCTTTGTCAAAGATTAGTTGACTGTAGAGTTGAGGGTCTATTTCTGGGCTCTCTATTCTGTTCCATTGATCTATGTGTCTGTTTTTGTGCCAGTACCATGCTGTCTTGATGATGACAGCTTTGTAATAGAGCTTGA